>NC_079912.1:7728297-8028297 GCF_024868665.1 Triplophysa rosa
GCCGAATAGTAGGTTTATGCACAACTGCAAGCATCTGGAGGATCCTACACCTTGAGGTTTTCGGGACTCCCGAGGCACCAGCAGCTTCAAATACCTGTTTGCTGCTTTGCAATGGCATTTTTGCAGCTGCTCTCTTAATCCGATGAATTTGTCTGGAAGAAACCTTCCTCATTCTGCCTTTATCTGCACGAACCCTTCTGTGCTCTGAATCAGCCACAAATCTCTTCACAGTACGATGATCTCGCTTAAGTTTTCGTGAAATATCTAATGTTTTCATACCTTGTCCAAGACATTGCACTATTTGACGCTTTTCGGCAGCAGACAGATCCTTTTTCTTTCCCATATTGCTTGAAACCTGTGGCCTGCTTAATAATGTGGAACGTCCTTCTTAAGTAGTTTTCCTTTAATTGGGCTCACCTGGCAAACTACTTATCACAGGTGTCTGAGATTGATTTCAGTGATCCAAAGAGCACTGAGACACAATACCATCCATAAGTTTAATTGAACAATATAAAATTAAATGTTTACGACACTTAAATCCAATTTGCATAATAATTTGGAACGCAGTGTACAATTGTCAAGTTCTTGAAACAAACCAAATTAACACTTTAACAAAGTTAGCTGAAAGAACAGGGAAACCATGGGGGCTATAAATACACAGAACACAAAAACAGAAGAAACTAAAAAGAAAATAATAATCATAATTATTATTATTAATATATTGTGAGGTGAGGTTTTGATTTGCAACCAAGAGCTCACTCCACCCCTCCCTTTTCAAGCACTGCGGTGGCTGACACAGGACTAAGATGTCGTCAAGTTTTCGCTTCTTTGCCGAAGGAGATTACGTATTTACGAAACGCGCTCTGTAGAGCAGTTTGTCCATTTAGGGCTACTGTAGAAACAACATGGTGAATTCCATGTAAGGGGACCCGCGGTGTATGGAGATAGAACTAGCTCATTCTAAGGAAAAAAAACATAACACTTCATTATGTAAAGTCTTCATACACCTCTGAACACATAGTTATTTATATTGCATTTCTGTCAATAGATCCTCCAAAAAATTACACATTGGACCTTTAAGTGAAAAGATGAGTCTGAGTGCAGTTCCCTCACAACACAGAAAACTCAAAATATGGCAAACACATACCTAATTGACAAGTAATCATAATGCTGTTTACACATAATAAGGTGCCAACTGAAGAGTGGCATAGTTGCTAATTTATTTCTTCCTTGACTCATTACACCAATCTATCATAAAAGCATAAATACTTGTGAAATTCCTCATATAGTGTACAGTGCTATAGATGCCTCTTCCTCCGCTCTGAGGTACTTTAACAGAGAAAAATGGTAGCGAGCACAGGTTACCTTATTGTGCTATTGTAGACTTGAGTGTGCTTTAGCATGCAAATGCTGGTCATTAGCTGTGTAAAGGCAATACGATGGAATTAACATTGTGTTTAGTCACTTTCAAAAGCTTAAATACTAGACTCCTTTAGATTCCATTATTAAAGAACAGGCCTGCATTATTAAATGTGGGCTAAAATACATGTAATGTGTCACTCAGAGAATGTTCAAGTTCTGCACCTGAAGAATATACAGCCACTGAAAAAATTAAGAGAGCATTTCAAAATTATGTTTAGTCTTTCTGAATTTACTATTTATAGGTATGTGTGATAAGGTTCAATAAAAGGGAAGGAAGGAGGCGGGAACCGGCAAACAATCAGAGTAAACTTTAATCAAAAATAAACAAACTATAATCCAGCAGTAAAAAGATAACATAACACAAACATAAACAAAACTCAATATGTCCGGGCCCGGTCCTCTCTCTCCGTATACTCCTGTCGCTCGTCCTTTTATGCTTCTGATCTCCTCCGTGAGAGATGCGAGACCGGTGTAACGCCCAGCTGACACTCATTATCACTTGCGCCACCTGCCTCGCTTCCTCCTCCCACGGCTCTCGTCACACCTCCCTCGTCACAGTATGTGTTTAGGTAAAATTATTATTTTCGTTTCCTTCTGTGAACTACAAAAATATTTCTCCCAAATTTCAGAGAAAAATATAGTTCCTGTCTGCATTTATTTGCAGAAAATGAAAATTGGAGAAACAGGTCAAAATAACAGAAAATATTCTCAGTATTTTTTCAGACCTCAACTACTGCAAAGAAAAGTTCAATGAATTCCACGAAAAATATATATGTGATAACCTAGCATAGTATCATAGTTTTCATGTGTCTTATCATGCTGTCAGTCTTTCACATTGCTGTTGGATGACTTAATGTCACTCCTGAGGTTTGATTTTGATGAAAATCACAATACATCTAGAAATGCTTAAATGAAAATTTGGAGTGGTCTCTTGCTGCTTTCCTGTGGCTCAGTGGTTAGAGCATGGCTCTAGCAACGCCAAGGTCATGGGTTCGACATCCCACATAGTCAGAAACAAATGTATAGTACAATGCAATGTAAGTCGCTTTGGATAAAAGCGTCTGCCAAATGCGGAAATGTAAATGTCTCTTATATTACCCAGTGGCTCCCCCGGGATTTTTTTTATGGGGTGGCACAAAGGGGCCAGTACAAATCTTAGGGTGGCACATTTAAAAAAATTTATTATGCCAGAAAATCTAATGGTTAAGAGTTTTGGCATTGCCATTAATACTACTGGGATCATATAAAGTTATTACTAGTCTTACGATTTAAATTCTAATTTAATTTACTAATATTTTCAGTGTTTGATCGATACATGCTAATTCGCTAACTGTTCTACATATATTTGACTATAAAAAAATATGATAGTAATAGATGACAAAAACTGCAAATCCAACAATTTAAAGATCAGCTGATGGAGTAATGTATTAACCAAACATGTATAATGATCGATCAAAATGCGCGTATGAGCAGCAGAAAAATTCAAATCCAATGCCTTAGCTACTAGCTTAATCTCAGTTAGCCAACCCGTATTAGAGTTTGATACAATAAGTTTTATCATACAATAAACCACGTTTTACTTACTAGTTTGTGAGTTTCGTCTCCAACCCTCTACCCTTTTCATGCGTGCTGACTGAACAGGAGCAAACATGACATCACATGCGTTGTACTGCGGCTGCAGTGCGCATATTAGTTTCGCAGGTTAAACGAGAGAGGAGGGGTTGAGATCGTATTCTACATAACACATTATGATAATGTACATTTTAATTAATAAATATTAATACTATTATTCTAATATAAAAAAATATATATTTAAAAATCTCATTCTGGTTGGGGGGCCAATGGGGTGCCAGTTACTTTTTTGGGAGGGCCGCGGCCCCCTGGCTCCCCCTTGGGGGTGCCACTGATATTACCATGGCTGTGCTAGTATTGTTCATACTTGGGGGTGATTAATTGATTGTCCAAATCATAAACCATAGCCCAAATTATATTTGTAATACATTTTCCCTACGCATTAAAAATGGATTAAAAAAGGTCAAAGAGCAAATCACTGGGATGGGGTCCACTAACCACCTAGCAACACCCTAACAGCCCTTCAGCACTAGCTGAACATCCCGGCAATGAGTTTTGCACGAGAAGATGAAAAATCCAGGTCATTGTGAGACACAGTTCATTCAGTTCTACTACTGTATTTCTAAAAGCCAACATTTGTTTGTGTTAAAATGGCACGAAAAACCCCAGAGACCCTCGCTTGGATTCCTTGGCTGCCCGTGTTGCACGTAAACGATAGCCTGCTTTGGGCATCAAGAAATGTGGCTCTCAAAGAGCAACAGCATTAGTCTGCTCGGGAGATTAATCCCGTTTAGAGAGCTCACCTTTATCCTGTGGTGCCATCTGTTGATTATTCCCCTCATACGATTCCATTAATTAGCAGCACACTTGCTATTAGTGACACAATGTTAGGGATTGAGGGTTGAGGGGTAAGGACTGATTGCGGTGCAGATGGCTGTGATGTGCAGACAGATGGTATGTCAGGTTGATTATACAGCGCCGCTGCTTGTGATGAGAATAATATGTGAGCTGATTCGACCCATACAGCTAAACATGATTGAGATGTGACAACGCAAGACGTGATACTCTAGGGATCTGGGAAGTATCTCAAACTTGTTGAAACTAACATGTGGGAGGTGGTTCATTCTCATTCATCTATTGACCAGTGTTTGCTGTATTGAAATTCTATGTTTAGTTATTTTGCAATCTGTTTCTTTTTCAAAGATAATTTGTGATGTGCGGCTGTGACTTCAAGTTTTTGTGGAGGAGGTACATATTTTCCATGTTTGACATTCATTTGACTCCTTAACATTGCATTGCAGTTCCAAGCAAATGGTTGAGATTCTTGGACGGGGCTCCTCATACATATACAGGTCAGTGATGTGGGCTTTTTGTGACTTGTTTTGTTTTTCTCGCACCAGTTTTGTCTACAGGCTTTTATTGTGATCTTTTCCCGGCAAGACAAGGGCAAATTTCAGTACTGCCACCAGCAAACCGGAGTTATAATTATGACACTGACCTGCATGATGAATGGTGTTGTTTACATATTTTCTTTCACTCTGACAGGCCAAGGACACCTTTGCTTTGTATTCTAGCTTGCAATGCTTTCACTCATTTACCAGTACAATGACTAACCGGTTGTTTTCTTTTACAACATTACGTGCAAATTACATTCAAGGTCCCAATATGTCTGCTCCTCTGTTGTTTTGCATCTGTGTATCATTTTACAAATTGTTTTTGGCATTTCAAATTCACAATTTTGAATTGAATTGAAAAATAGCAGCACCCATGTGTCCCCATGTGGTGAAAATCATGTTTTTAATGTTGTTTGTGTCTATGTGGTGTTTTTAACATGCTTTAAGATAAACAATGCGTGAATCATTTTAAACCACCGCAGAGTATTTTCTCAATAAAACTAAAGTTTACCAAAGACAATGCAGTTTAATGGGCTGAGCTCACACGATTGAATGGAGGCGGGGACTAATTTGCATATTTAAGAATTCAAGTTTAGGGTTACATTCAAGTCATTTTAAGGCATGAAGAAATTATTATTACAGAAAAAAAACTTTCACGTATGCTATTTTAATGATTAAAGGTGAGTTTTAAGTGATACATAATTGAATGCAGTGTGAGTTTAAGAACTCACTGTACAGCACCATTATAATGATCTTTAAGTAATATACTGTAGTTGACCCAAAAATTACAATTACTTCACTATTTACTTCCTCTCATGTCATTCCAAACCAAACCTGTATGACTTTCTTCTATAGAACACGAAAGAAGATATTTTGATGAACATTGGTAACCAAACAACATTGGCCCCCATTGACTTCCATTGTAGGACACAAAACCACTGAGATATTTCTCAGATATCTTCTTCTGTGTTCCACAGAAGAAAGAGTCATATACATATTTTGAAAGACATGAGTGTGAATAAATGATGACAAGATTTTTTTATTTTTGGGTGAACTATCCCTTTAAGCCCATTGGTCAAAATGGAGGATGGTTGGTTCATAAAATACTCCAATGTCTTTGTCTGAATATCTGAACGAATGTTTAGTTTATAATTAAAAACAGTTTTGACCTTTTTTCAACAGTCTTACGAGCACCTTTTGTCTGTTTAAATCTTATTAATTCTCTGTTAGAAGACATCAAAACATACCGTTGTGAAACAGCTAACAACATAATATATGCAATCACAACAGATAAAATTTGAAACGCTTCACATTTTCCGTAAAATATTCATTACATAGCGTTCATTTAGCATACGCAAGGCAGAACTGACAAGCAAAGCAATTAAACTAGCAACAGTGGCAGCTGTTGTTCAGAATATACCCATCTGACTGGTAGCACGCACCCCATCCCGCCAGCACCATTGATTTGTGCCGACCAGTGTCGTTCCGCTGTAATGACACGATGTGTCAATCACCAGCATTCTGCTGGCTAAATCCAATCCAGCCCTGAATTCTGGGAAGATAACTTTCTCCTCAAACTTGATTTGTCATGACAGGGTAAGTCAATACGGTGAAAAGACAGAAAGAGAGAAACCCAGAGAGAGAGAGAGAGAGAGAGAGAAATGATATGTCAGCATATCAGATTAAGTCATTGAGGTAGCACCCAGAAGATAGCAGATGTTTCTGCACCGTAAAATCTCAACCAATAGAGACCAGCGTCTCACCAGGACTGAAAATACGAACATAATGAGCTGCCTGAAATCTCTACGTATTTAATGAATGCTAATCACCCTGCTGTGTTTTGGCAATGCTCCTTGCATACTCCAGAAATCCTCATTTTAGCGCGTCTTTCACGATTGGCCCTCTTGATACTGGTACATCAGTAAACCTTCATCCCATCTGCCCGGTATGGAGAATGACTCCTGCGCTGTCTTCATACAAACACTAAATACCTTCTGACATCCTTCCGCAAACATGATTTGCTTTGAGATCAACTTACGCTGATTTGGAAGCTTCTTCTGGATATTTGTGGTGTTGGCGCTCTCTACAAATAACTTGAACCAAGCAAATATATGCACAGCAAATCCCCGTCAGCAAAACATACACCATACTTAAAGAGAAGAGGTAATATACAGCAGCCAATGCAGTCTACAAGCAGAAGCTGCGACTTATTGGCATGACTCGAGGGAAATCGATTGCAGGCCAACATGTGTCCTATTAATTCTGAAGGGTTCTGTGGTCTACTTCTGCAGATGGACATGGGCAACAGGGGCCAATACACTTCAGTTTATTGTAAATCCTGGTAATGAATATTATGAACACAAGAATACAGCAGGGGTATTCATGTTGAAAGTCTCAGTTCCTTCTTTTGTATCTGTTTAATTAAAATTGTTTGAGGGACCAAAGAAGCTGTGTTTGTGTATTTCACCTCTGACCTGTCCAGAGCACAGACATCACACGTCTACAGGGAGAGCAACTGGGACGAGTACTAAAACAAGCTTGTGAGTTTACACGTACTGTAGGTTCACTCCAGTTAATTAGATTTTCCTCGCAAAGAGTGAAATATAATCTCTGATCTTTTAAAAGGAAGCTTTGGGAGTCTAGCTTGTGGAATGCTAATGAATCCGTAAAAAAAAATGTCACGGAGCGTGAATCAATCACACTTTGGGAAGTCTGTATTGATTTGGCGATATGTTTCAGGATGTTATTTTTAATATATATTCAAATACAAAAAAATCCAGCTGATAATTATCCTGAGTAAAACAAGCTAAGAACAAAGTCAAAATAAAAATATCTGGATGCCGGATTTTAATTTTACATCCAGAAGAAAACACAGCAGATATACAATGCCTTCGGCACAAGGCCGATATAAAGTAGCAGTAAAATGTCTTGTAAACATCTAAATATGTCATATGGTTGGTTTGCATCGAACTCTCCCCTGTTCACCATATTGCATGCCTTGAGGCAAAGTCAAGTCATTATGTTACGTTCAGCTAAAAGGCTAAAAAGAGTCAATGTGCCTTTATAATGATCGTCTGGCCCTCAGAAAACCTTGCAAATATGATAGAATTAAAAAATATACCGTATATTTGTAATAAATCTGCATCCAAGACAAAATAAACATATTTTCTTCTAGCTACTCAGACCAGGCTTTTGAAAACCCAAAGAAGCATGACGCTGTACCTCCTGCCCATTGAGAGGTTATATAGATGCTTACTTAACATTTCACTTCGCAAATAAAATAATATCTCATTATAGATAATTAAGTTATATTGCTTATTAATCAGCCACCTGCTTGTCAGGGTTCAATAAGTGGGCCACCTGCCTTTACTCAACAACAAGTTCCTGCCCCAGTAACCAGCCTTGTGAAATAACCAGCGGGATAGCTAGTTTGGTTAATGCACTTAAATTATCAAACACATCAGGACCAATTCCAGCTAACAGTCACTGTTCTCATTTTTAAACGAAGGCATTTTCCCTACTCTGACATTAACTGAACTTGAAAATGTGCAGTTTTATTGAAAATCATAATGTTTAGACTGAACTAAATTGATTGAGTAAACTCGTTGCCTCAATTTAATTGAGTAATGGAGTCTCACGAAACTTGCATATTTAAGTTTATTTAACTTGGCGGTTTTGTAGACTATACTTTAATCTTTCAGTTCACCAAACTTGGCGCTTATTTAAGGTACTTAAATTATTTTGTTCACTTAACTTGGTATTAATTTCAAGTGTACTTAAATATTTGTTCACTTATTTATTTGTTAACATAATGGTGTTATTATTTTCGAAGCTTTGTGCACACAGAACTGAAATAAAACAATGAACAGCATATTTAATCTTTGAATTTTTATTGACAAAATGTCACAATGTTAATGAAAATACAGTAAAACACTATACTGTAATGGGAATGGGTCACCGCCACACTGTAAAGGTGGTAACAACCCAATTAACTGCAGTACATCAATTGTACAACTCTATGCACATTTACAGTATACTTCACTCAAGTATCACAATTATGTTAATGTAAACATAACTATTACATTTGACCGTTTAAGCTGTGCAAACATTGCAAACTAAAATAA
The DNA here is from genome assembly GCF_024868665.1 of Triplophysa rosa. Classification (NCBI taxonomy): domain Eukaryota; kingdom Metazoa; phylum Chordata; class Actinopteri; order Cypriniformes; family Nemacheilidae; genus Triplophysa; species Triplophysa rosa. Next base: position 7,736,810 of record NC_079912.1, read on the forward strand.
TTACATATATAAATACATATAATAATTACTTTATAATTACTTTATTACATTAGTCTTTCACCAAAATTACACAGTGTTACAGTACAAATATACTGTGGAAATATTAAGGTGAAATATTAATATAATAAGGTGGTATAACAACAGTAAAAATGTCCAACATTAACTGGTGGACTTACATCAATTGTACAACTCTGTTCTTTTTTTACTTTTTTTTTCTTTTTATTTTTTATTTTTTTTATTTTTTTGTTTAATTTTATTAAAATTACATTTCACCATTTAAGCTTTGTGCAAACATGGCACATTGTCACTGAACATTGTCTTCGAAGAATAGAAGTCAAATGCAAGGAGTTGGGGGGGCTGTAGATCAGTTTCCTCGAATAAGATCAGCTCTGGTACATGAAGGATAGTGTTGCGATGATCAGACACCTAGTAAAAAAACAGGTATAAATAGAGTATTGTGATCAGGAATCAAAGGTTTATCATCAATGCATGCTTATCAGAATGCACATTAAGTTTATTAAAATAGCTAATCACTAACCCTAAACCAACATTATATTAACATGTATACATTTGAATTGATGTAAATGTAGATGCTTCCTGCAAAGAATTTGGTATACAGTTTTGAAAGTATGCATTATAAATGACGTTTATTATATTGAAGACTTGAACAAAAAAGTTGCCACCTTTTTATATTAAAGTAATGCTTCACCCAAAAATGAAAATGTACTCACATTCAGGTCTTTCAATATATAGATGAGTGTGTTAAAGACCTTCTGAAGTGACTCAATGGGGTTTGGTAAGAAAAATATATATATTTAAAACTTTTTAAAGTAAAAAGTTTTGGGTGAACTATCCATTTAAAGAACAGATGTACTTACTTAACATGACTTGAAGAAAGAAGAGTCATCATCGCCGAGCATGATAGGCGGTCGTCAAAGAACACGGGTTCGGACATCGGTTGGTTGGGCTGACTTTAGAGGAAAAGATTAAATTCTATTAATGCCAGAAAAACTTAATATCAATCTATTTGAAGCATTGTTATGAGAATATATGATTTAAATTAAGATTATCATACATAACACATTACTGATATGAATATAAGAAATAAATTACATGTTGACAATTTCCCAATCGTGTTTTTGTATGAATTTTTGCCAGATTAACTTTCAAACTACTAATGGAGTTGAACGTACAAAGACAGTCCTTGTGTAGGCATGGAAAGGTACAGTTTTTGTATGACCACCATGTTTCAAACGATAATGTTTGAGAAGTTCCCCTCTTTTTGCAGAGTCAAAAATGCAATACTTACATTTCCACATGTCCTTGTCTCATGCTACCTGTAACAGAAAAAGTTGAAAATATTAAGTTTAATAAAGTCAGTGCAAAAACAACTAAAATTACATTATAATTAAGATTGTAATCTTACAATGTTATCCAAAAGAAACCTAAACATCCAAATAAAGGTGACAATCATACTTGAAGGTACATCAGATATGGCTGTTAAATACGTAAATTACTTTGTAGCTAATTACTGGTGACCAGTGTGAAGATGGTCTGTAATTTCACATATACTGTATATGCGTCACTACTAAACATCACTACCCTTATTCGTCTCAGCTATAGTTGCAATGTTCTTATAACACACAATTAACCTATAATTCATATTTTACAAATGCACTGTTCAAGTCAAAATATGTAAAAAGTCTACTTCTCAATCATACCTTGAGAACATTATATTGAAAATATTGTTATTTAACGGCGACAATGACAAAGTTTGCCCTGGAAAGGCTAACCCACGTGGTCTAAAGTTAAGCAGTAACGAACGATAGCTACAATGTGCTTTCTCTCATCACAAAATCATTAAGAAAATATCGTTAAAAACAGGCGAGGTTGGCAAAGTTTGAGCGGGAAAAAACAACGTTAACTGATTTCAGAAGTGGCTGTCATGTTCTTTACAACAGAAATACACCATTACACTATGATTAAGTGTTTGAACGTATATGTTTCAGTATTACAAATCAATAAAGATCCATTTTATATCTCAGTTATCATAGCATTACCATCACAAATCCATACCGTTAATTGACGTAAAAGGTATGTTTTGAATATTTAAAATGACCATTTAATAAAAATGTAGGAAAAAAACATATAAAAAATAATTGTTAAGCCGTAAGAAAATATGAAACTGTAGCAGTACACTGTAAAAAATAATTTGTTGTTTTTAGTTGTTTCAACTTGTAGTCAACACAACGAGTTTGCAACAAATTCATTAAGTGAACTAATATGTTTAAGTTGAACTAACTTAAAATTTTAAGGCAACCAGGTAACTTATTTTTTTAATTTGAAACAACAAAAAACAACAAATCATGTTTACAGTGTATAGCAAAATACTATCTAGCTTGCACTTTGCGTTCATCAACATTGACTTTGACATGGCACTAAATTTTGGCAAAATTTTATTTAATAGCTATCTAAATGGAAAAATCTAACAAGACATCCGATATGTCTAGTAGTTTCATTGCCACACTTACAGTAAAAAAAACAATATTATCCAATAATTTGATTTGCTTTTTTAACATTGTTCACCCAAAAGTAACTTTCATATGCTGTTGTTGCTCGACCTCTTGTTGCTCTTGTTCTTCCTCTGTAGAACACAAAAGAAGAATTTTGAAGAATTGTACTCGTCCAATTTTTCAATTGAAGATATGGAAAGGCTATACGCTTTTAATTGATATTTACTTGAATTTGCATACAAAAATGACCACTAAAACATATTGCATATAGCAGATTTAAAATCAAAATTGCTTTAAGGAGCGTTTGCAATTCATTTTATAATCAAAGTATCATGAACCCCTACCTAAAACGTATATTAAGTGCAAAAACAGGCCCTGAAATATGATGAGGGATGAAAGGGACATCTGAATAGGAAAGGGGGAAAGTGCCATTGGCATTTCCCCCAGCTCAGAAAACTTTAGAATAGCCAAAGTAAATAAGCTAAAAGCTGCTCTTTATGGTGAATTCTTTCCTGACACATATATTTCTCACACCCGCATTTTGAAAGGAACCTGATAGATGGCAGAAATTGGCACACAGCATTTTCAGGTAAATATATATTACTGCCAAAAGGCTGAAGTCACAATATCCAGACCCTTTTACAATACAATGTTTCTTCAGGGTAGAAAAGCAATTTTTCGGATGAGAAAATATTTGAAGTACAAAATGACCAACAGTGACATTGGTGGACAAAGGCGGGGTCACTTTTGTGTCCCTTGCGCTCATTGAGTTTTTACTGAGATCCTAAAGCACGTCAACACCAGACGCATGACGGGCAAATACAGGGTGAACATTTCAGTGAGAGTTAACAACTGCTACTTACTAATAAATAGCTAATGTCGATGCCAATAGCTCTGTGGTTGGTGCACCAAAATTAATTACTTTCCTGTTATCTCTATACTGTCCTCTCTCAGTAAAAGGTCTAAAATCCCCCTAAAATATAACTTAAAAATAAACTAGTTAATACAGGCAGCTCATAAATTTTAGTTGCCTTTTGTTTGCTCTTTATTTTATTTTTTTCATAATATTTAATTTACATAACATTTATTTTAGATTTAGATTTTAGCGGATGTATGTCATTAACCTGCGTGCATAGCCCTATAGTCTATTAGCATAAACAATTATATTAATAAAAATGAATTGATATGTATATTCTGAAATAACAACCTTAACAAAAAACACATATTTTGTTCTGTATTACATTTTTATTCATAATATTTAGAGATTTTTTGCAGAGCCAATTTGCAGAATAAGTGATATAGGATAAAACTTAAACTGTAAACATCAATTGAAACCTGAAATTAGGGGTCATTCACATTTCACATTCAAAAATATGCGTGAAAAATACAAGCTGCGCCGCTTCCTCGTGATTTCTGCCATTCCTAAGCCGTGAACAGTGTTGGGTGTAACTAGTTACTAAGTAATTAGTTACTGTAATTTATTTACTTTTCCCATGAAAAGTAAAGTAAGGGATTACTCTTATTTTTTCGGTAATTTAATTACATTTACTTCTGATGTATTTAAACTAAATACTTTGTGTAATATACCTGTATGTGTGTGCAATAGTGGAATTGACATAAAAATTCAAAGTCTAACTTTAAAATCCGTGCTTTAATGTATAATTCTCACATTTGTAATACTTTGGTCAGTTATAATACTACTTAATGTAGTTTTATATTATTTATTTTAATGAATTAGAAGAGCCGTTTCATGTCTATCCTTGAATCACTTAACTAATCAAGGTTGATGTAGGATATAGAAAGTAATTAGTAATAAGCAATTAAATACTTTTTGGAGAGTGTAATTTGTACAGTAATCTAATTACACGATTGAATATGTAATTAGTAACTAGTAATTCATTACTTTTTCAGAGTACCTTGCCCAACACTGGCTGTGAACTGTGCTCTCCGTGTCGATGAAAATTCGTTGTAGTATGCTACCATTTATTTATGCAGTGATCATCTTTTCCTTCATTTTTGCTGAGTTTTTTATGTTGTTTCAGAAATGGTAAAGCTGATTTTTTTTTTCAAACGGTGCGCTTGCGGCATTCTGAAAAGTTGAAAGATTTTCGACTCGCCGATGCACCAGGAAAAAAGATTGTGTCGCATTGTTTTGCATGAGCATCGCGTTTTTCTCTATTTGAGCGCAAAAGACAGGAAATGTGAATGGTCCCTTACATAAACATGCATTGAAACATTGTACCACAGGCCACAGATATGTAGATTATGGTGGTTAATTTGTCCAGCCATAGGTCACTTTCAAGCATAATTTCATCTAGTTACCTGGGGAGGAGACTTCATATTATTCTCATATCTCTAGGTATAATAGCACAAAGGTCCCTTGGCATCTGAGTGTGAGAAGAATAAGAGCTGTTAACAGTATAATGAATACCTTCCATGATTTGCTGTTGTTGCCATGTGTCATCTGTTATCGAGCAAAGGAGGCCCTAAGGAAAGTGGCTCATTACTGATTCTCCGTACCGTCCCTGTACCTGTGTTGATCGTACGTGATTAATTATAGTCATAACATATATTATCATAATGTGGAACGACATGGGAATTTCATGATAGTCAACCGATACTGGAATATTAAATTGCCAAGTCTCACTAATACATGCGTGATGATAACATGCATCCTTTGCCACATAGGAAAACTGGTAAGAGTTAAGGATAAAATGACTGAATTTTACAAATTGCACATGCTTTTGTTATAAAGTTTCAGCTATTTCACAGCGCTGGAACATCATGCTGTTATTATAGCATTACAACAGAGTGAACTCAAAGGTACTGCAGAGATACCACAGAGGTAAACAAGATTACCATGCAGTTACCATGGTGATAATATAGCCTGACTAAATAGGTTTGACAGGAGGACTGCAGTTTCCAACATAAAATGCTACTAGATAGCAGGGTAAAGCTTAAACATGAGCGATTTGGATCCGTTTGTGTTTTGCTGTGGTTATGTATCCAGCGGAAACAAATCTAGCTTCATTTCATGCTTGCAGAAGCACCATTTAGTTGATAACAGAACAAATCCTAGTCATTATTATTCATCTAGACCTTGACCTGACTTATGAGTTACAATGTCCACACCAGCCTCAGCATTAATAAGTAACCAGAGGCAGATCACATGAAGTGATAATGAAGTTGCAGTTAATTTAGCACCAAATGTTTGATGTGATGACAAAGTGCATATTTAAAGTTATTTAAAGTTTAACTGTCATGCATTAATATGGTACAAAAATAGACCCCACTGAATGCATTTATTGATATGTATACCCTGCAATAAGTATAACCTCACAGAGAACATTTTATTTTATTATTTTAATTTATTTTTACTTACTTACTTATTTTATTTTATTATTTCATTTCATTATTTTAATTGAGAGCAGCCAACATGAAATGCTTTACTTATCTGCCCACTGCCTTACATCTTAAAATGTTGAAATGTTAAAATGAGAAACAGGTCAAAATAAAAGTTGCTCTGTATTTTTCAGACCTCAAATACTTCAAAGGAGAACAAGCCCATTTTCTTTGACTTTTAACAATACAACAGTAATATTTGTACACGTGTAGAAAATTATTTCCAAGTGTCTTGTCATGCTGTCAGTCTTGCTGTTGGATGACTTTAGTCTTTATGTCACTCCTAAGGTTTGATTTTGTTTAAATTCAACAGACACTGGACTGGAATGGCCACAATACATCTAGAAATGCTATTTTGAAATGAAAAGTTGGAATGGTCTCTTAATTTTTTCCGCGGCTGCATGTTTAAGTATCTGAATTAGATTTGTAGACAACAATTTGAAATGAATGGCTGACTGAATAATGACGAAAGAACAGCCAATAAGAGCTAGATGGGAATTCCTTCAATATTGTTTAAAAAGCATCCTGAAGAAACCTCAAAGAAGCGGCTTGATGACAAGAGAAAATGTCTGTAAATTCTAATCTAGACGATGATCAAATTAAACAAGCTTGCATTTATTTTAGATTTCTTTGCAGTCACAAGTTACATTTGTTTTATTTCAGTTTTAATGAGTTTATTATTATTGAACTGACATAAACTGACTAAAGGAAGTGTGTTCCCAGTCATCCACAAATGCATATTCACAACTAATTAAGTATTTGTGTTTTTACCAGATAGAGACCGTAAAACAAAAAGGTTCCCAACAGAACATCTGCTTAGCATCTTGCAAGAGCTTGAAAGTTTGGATAAAAGCTAAACTGGTGCAAACAAGCTACGCCAGCAATATTCTTTCTTACAAACTTTGATGGAAACAAAGCCCAAGCAAAATCTCTTTGTTTTTTCCCCCATTCTGTTTGCTTGTCCTCCACTCTCAGTATGAATAATTTATCCACCTCAAAAGGCGAACTACAGTCATCAGTCCTTCACTTTCTGATACCAACTGTCAATTTTCTGCTGCACTGAATCTCAATTAAAACCTGAAAATTCTGAGACGCAGCAACTTCCTCGGCTATCTCAAAGTTGCGTGGGAAAATGTTACAACAGAAATTCTCCTTTACAATGCTACACTGTAATGGTCCTTCTGGAAAAACTGTAGGCCTCATCTTTTTTGTGACCTATTTTCCAACAAATATCAAGTAAATAATGGATCATGGAGGCTCGGGGCAAACCGGTCTCTGCTGCGGGCCAGCACTCTGAGTATTAATCCTGGTGGAAAAAATAAGTAATGAACTGTCACAATCTATTATGACCTTCACAATCTCCTCACCGTGAGGCCAACGATTACTGAATTGTTTGCTGTTCCATTGGCACATCATTATAATTAATCTAAGCATACTATGCTAGTAAACAATGAGATGTTGCAGACTTGTGGTTGCATACTAATTTTAAGCACTTGTCTTACTACAGTCATATATAAATTTAATATGCTTGCTCTCACGCTTTGACAAACAAGGTGTAATAGAGAAACATTGTACACCTATTCTCTCAAGTAGTTAATGTTTCAGAACATTTAAGCGACAGTTCACCCAAAAATCATTTTCTCACCCTCAAATTGTTCAAAATCTGTATAAACTTCTTTGTTATGATGAATGTAGAGAAAGATATTTGTGTGAATGCTTGTATAACCAAACAATTCTTTGCCACCATTGACTGCCATGGAATATGTCGTGATTCTGCCTCGTCGTGTCATGTCTTTCTTGATCTTGTGGTAGAATCACGGCAGGATCCCTTGTTATGTGTGGAGAGAGTCATTTTGACCCTGTCGGCCTTCGATACTCTCTCCGGTCCTTGTCTGTGTTCCCGCCCTTTTGTATCTCTCGTTATTGGTTGTTTATTAGTTCATGCCCCACACCTGTTCCCCTTTGATTTGTCCCTCTATTTAATGCCCCTGTGTTCTCTGTCTGGTGTCGGATCATTGTACTGTTATGTTGCACTGTGTCGTGTGGGTGAGTTCTGGTCATGTTAGTTAGTCTAGTTTATTGTGTCCCTATGTGATGTGTTATTAGTTTAGTCTTGTCAGTTTAGTTAGTCTTGTTCTTGTTCCTCTGTTTTGTTGTTTACCCCCACGTGGGTCTTTGTTTTGTATTTTGTCTTTGTTATTAAATGTCATGTTAACCCCTTAACCCTGTCTGCATTTGGGTCCACTCTCCTTGTCCGTGTCTCACCTCACCCAGAATCATGACAGAATGATCCGACCATTTTGGACCCAGCAGACAGAGGGATCTCAGCGGGAGGGGTCGATGCCGCCGGACTCCCTTCCAGGGTTGAATCCGCCGGACTCCCTTCGAGGGTAGAGGCCGCCGGGCTCCGGTCCAGAGTCGGGACCGCCGGACTCCCTTCCGGGGTCGAGACTGCCGGAACCCCGTCCAGGATCGAGACGCCGGGCTCCCTTCCAGGGTTGAGGTCTTCGGATTCCCCTCCAGGGTTGAGGCCGCCGGTGTCCTGTTCTCGCTGCAGATCCCTGCCGCCTCCCAGCTGGTGCCCAGGCCTGTCGAGTCGACTCTGTTTGTGTGTTGTTTTGTCCTTGTTTGCTGCCCAGCTGCCAGAGAGCGCTGCCCAGCCGTCGGAGAGGCTGCCCAGCTGCCAGAGAGCGCTGCCCAGCCGCCGACATCCTGTCCTATCGTGTGTGACATCCAGGCCTGCCCAGCGGTGATAGCCGGTCTCCCAGCCGGCCATCCAGCCGGCGCCAGTGCCGGTCGCCGATGTCCTCCAGCCGGCCTCCAGCCGGCGCCAGTGTTGTCCAGCCGGCTCCATCCAGCCGGCCCATGTGCCAGCCGGCCACCGCCGGCATCGAGCGTCCATGTCCGTCCAGCCGGCCTTCCAGCCGGCGCCATGTACCGTCCAGCCGGCCATCCAGCCGCGCCATGTACCGTCAGCCGGCTAGCCGGCGCCATGTACCGTCCAGCCGGCCATCAGCCGGCAGCCATGTACGTCCAGCCGGCCTTCCAGCCGGTCCATGTACTGTCAGCCGGCCATCCAGCCGCGCCATGTACTGTCCAGCCGGCCATCTAGCCGGCACCATGTACTGTCCAGCCTGCCATCCAGCCGGCGCAATGTACTGTCCAGCCGGCATTCCAGCGGCCCATGTCAGTGTTTGGTTTTTTATGTATCATGTTTTTGTCATGTCTTGTATTATGGTTTTTGTCATTGTCTTGTCTTGTTTGTGCCTTTTGGAGGTCAGGATATCGCTCCTTAAGGCGGGGGTTCTGTCGTGATTCTGCCTCGATCGTGTCATGTCTTTCTTGATCTTGTGGTAGAATCACGGCAGGATCCCTTGTTATGTGTGGAGAGAGTCATTTTGACCCTGTCGGCCTTCGATACTCTCTCCGGTCCTTGTCTGTGTTCCCGCCCTTTTGTATCTCTCGTTATTGGTTGTTTATTAGTTCATGCCCCACACCTGTTCCCCTTTGATTTGTCCCTCTATTTAATGCCCCTGTGTTCTCTGTCTGGTGTCGGATCATTGTACTGTTATGTTGCACTGTGTTGTGTGGGTGAGTTCTGGTCATGTTAGTTAGTCTAGTTTATTGTGTTCCTATGTGATGTGTTATTAGTTTAGTTTAGTCTTGTCAGTTTAGTTAGTCTTGTTCTTGTTCCTCTGTTTTGTTGTTTACCCCCACGTGGGTCTTTGTTTTGTATTTTGTCTTTGTTATTAAATGTCATGTTAACCCCTTAACCGCTGTCTGCATTTGGGTCCACTCTCCTTGTCTCTGTGTCTCACCTCACCCAAGAATCATGACAGAATATTGCTTTATAAATGTATTTGTTCTGTTGAACACGAAAGAAGATATTTTGAGGAATTTAGGAAAGCAAACAGTTCTGGGGCACTTTTGTCATTTTTCCTAGATTTTTTTTGGGGGGGTGAACTGTCCCTTTAAGTAATATGAAACAATAATAAGTAAATACAAAACGTTATTTCTTTTAATAGAAAAATGTTGGTTTTAAGTTAATGTTTTTAAATAATGTAATTCACAATACTTTGTGCTAATGTAGTTCAATTATTCAATAAAGATATTAAAGTTCACCCAAAAATTTTAATTCTGTCATCATTAACTCACCTCATTTCAAAATCATTGTCATTTCAAATCTGTATGACTTTATTTCTTCCACTGAACACAAAATAATATATTTTGAAGAATATTGTTAACTGGTGTTAAGTGAATGGGGTCCAGTTGTCACGCTACGCGGTGGAGAAGAACCCAGATGCAGGCAGCGGCAATGACGGGGTTAACAAATACTTTAATAGACAGGACAACAAAAACAACAACCCACAATGGGGAAAAAACAGGACACGATTAACCTACAGAACTCAGAGAAAACACTTCCCTCGAGGGGGAAAAATAAATAATAATACAAAAAACTCGACACAACGTCAAAAACGAGACAAGGTAATTTAAATTATGAGACAAGGCAAATGGAACACGAACATAACACGAGGACTATACAGACAGGTAAGCACAAAGGTAATCTCCTTGGTAGGCACGAGAAACACAGGAAACACGATGAGGGCATGCAAACTCACAGCACAAGGTACGGGGTACAACGGACGAGCAACAAGACAATGAAACATGAGGGCATTAAATAGGAAAGACAAACGAAGGATAATTGACGAGGGCAGGTGGGAAACATTAGACACGGCAGGGAAGCAATACATGAAACGAGAAGACAAGACACGAGAAAACACATGGAGTGTCAAAAGATAAACACCCCATGGTTTTCTCACACAAAACCTAAGGGCTCTGTCCCGATCCTGCCACACAACTATGAATTCATAAACAAGAAGGTAGGACCGTGACACCAGTGCTGTTCAGTTACCAACTTTCTTTAAAATAACTTCTTTTGTCTTCTGCGGAAGACAGAAAGTCATACAGGTTTGAAATGACAAGAGGTGAGTAAATGATGACAGAATTTTCATTTTTGGGTAAACTATGACTTTAAGTACATACTTTACAATATTTTTGCTATACAGTATATTCTTTTATTGGTGTTTATTAGAAGTTTACTGAATTTAATCAGTGTGATTTATATCTAAACTTTAAAAAACTTAAAATCTTCTAAATGCTTCCAGAGCTTAAAAAGTTGACTGGCACGTCAAAGGCTTTCTTTGCAATCCACATACAGTAGTTTGGTTTTCTGATTTGATCTACTGACTGTGCACCATTTTGGAAGTGATGGAATCTGATTCATTTGCTCAGGCAGTGTAGTCAATATCTGGTGCAACCACATTGGTCGCTATAGTAACAATGTAAGCATCAGCACAAACTTCTCATAATGTTCAAAGGTTCAAATAAAAGCATATAAGTAGGTTGTAAAAAGTTCTAAGGCTTTTCAACCTAAATAAAGAAGGACGTTATAGTAAACAAAAGGAATTACATTTTTGAATAACATTGAATCTTTACAAGTTGAACAGAAAAGAGTTTGATATTTCCCCTCTTTTCCATCCGTTACCATGCCATTTCTGTCCAGCAGTGAAATTGTATGTAGCAAAAGAACCCCTGACTGTTCAATTATGGGCACTGACGCTATCAGCTTTTTAAAATCTAGTTGCTATTGATCTGACTCAAGCATCCTGGTGGGGAAAAGTACTATCAGACTTTGAATGACAAAACTGCTGCTTTTTCTAATGTAATCCAAAGTAGAGGACAAAATTTAGACCATATACAGAAGTCAGAAGTAATGACTTAAAATCTGTTCCTATTCTTCGTTTATATGTTATTTGTTCGCTGTTCTAGTTACAGTGTATAGCACAATGCACTGCTAATTTCACAGACTTTTAATGATGCTCAATTTGCTATGCCAGCACAAAGTTAGACAGGTCTTCATCAGCAAGCTAAAATAAAAAATTGTTAGGACAGGTGGGAGGCTTTAACAGAGGGATTATGAAAGAGAAACAGGGCGGTTCATTAACAAATCTGCATATGTGTCTTTCCTCACTCGTATCATCAGAATAATGATTTCTCTTGTAGATTTTTGTTCAAATATTTGTATGATCTGCATTTTGCTTCACAAATCGAAATGTAATTTATACATTTTCAGATTTTCTTGTGTTATAGGCTATGCAGGGCTTGATACATATCTCCCCCAGCCTTTTAATGGCTGGAATGACCAGATGTTTTTTTTTAGAAAAAATTACAGCCTGTTCTAATTTTTCAGTTGTATTTATGTGTAGCAAAATGTGTAGTATGTATTGCGAATTATAAGGATAGATAAAGGTCACAGTTGTGCATAATTACAGTAATAGGAAAATATGACTGTCAAAACAGGAGATGTGTCACATTACGTGTTGGCATTTATACATTTTAGAGATCAAGACATGTAGACATATCAAGACATATCAATTTAAATAGACAACTATTAATCATACATGACTAATTGTATTCAAGTGTCAAAATACACGATGATGATGAGTCTTCTGTAAAACGCATTGTTTGAATATAGTTTGTATATTATATTAAATATATACTATATATATTATTTGTGACCCTGGACGACGTCTTAAGTAGCACGGGAATTGCAATAGCCAACAAAACATTGTGGGTCAAAATGATCGATTTTTCTTTTATTCCAAAAATCATTATGGATATTAAGTAAAGATCACTTTCCATGAAGATATTTTGTAAATGTCCTACCGTAAATATATCAAAACTTTATTTTTGTGAGTGGATGCAGCAAAATCGCTGAGAAAAGGGGCCAGAAACACGCCTACAAACTTCACTCGCTATGCCCGCTCTTTCGGAATTACCCACTCACGTTTGGTGTCTATGTAAAGATTAGAATGTCTTCTTACGAGTTCAACTACTCTCCACAACATCAACAGTGTTAAGCCAATAGAGAGCATTAAAACAAACCTGTTTCTTCTTAGCAACGGCCTGCTACAGCACCTCTGCTTCAAATCTTCAAAAGCGGTTTTCTCCATATTTGGATTTTTTGCACCCTCAGATTCCAAACATTTAAATAGTGGTATCTCGGCCAAATATTGTCCAGACATATTGTCCAGACATCAATGGAAAGCTGATTTATTCAGCTTTCATATGATGTACACACATTCTAATCTATCCACCCCATCTAACTGCCAGTCATGGGGAATTTCTTACAACTCCAGATCAACAACCACAGTGTTCTTTTCCCTCCCCTGAAGTTAACAAAGACATCTCTGGAACGCTCTCTGCTCATGTTAGGCATTCAGACAGTATCCATGGTGAAGCTTGTGCTGGAAACGTCTGAGAAATATGTTCACTCATAGGGACGTTTATTAGCCATTATCAGCGAAGATAATTACTCTGATGCCCGACTGTAAAGAGCAAGGATATATTAGCTGTGGTACACTTGACTCTGTGAATGACTAAAATACTGTCTCAAAGGTCAAATTTATCTTTAATTTAAGTCTACTTCCTGCTTCAAATTGAATTGTAACAGGCTTTGGTAATTAACTAAAAGCTGCGAAAGACCCACGTAATTCATTCGCGTCTGTGTTCTTTTCATTCAATCATCCTGGACTTTATCTCGTGTGGCGAAATCCAAAGTTATTTGTACAAAGCAATTATTTAACATTATTTATTATAGAAGGGCTCGTACTTTGCCAATTATTAATGTTAATGAGATCCTGTGAAAATATGTTTAATATTTCAAACAAACTGGTTCACACTGGCAAAGGATTTGTGTATTTTCATAAGGCAGCATCAGTCAAAAGTGCTTTTGCAAAATTGAGAGCAAATGGAAATGTGTTTGTAATTACATAAATCATTCAAACAAATTAAACTTACAACGCATTAGAAAGTATTTATTTTATCATTAATGAAAGCTTAAATACATAAAATGATAAAAGCAGTCTCTGTGTTATCTCTCCATAAAATGCAGCATTCATTCAGCTCAGCCCAAATGTTCTCCACAAAAATGTGCTGATCCAAGGTAATCTCATTTACTTCCATCTGTAAAATGTACAAAACGATAATGTTTCTTTAATTAAATATTATATGAACCTCAAAGGATTCGAATCATTTTTATTTCTCTGAGGTTGCTTATTGTAGAAGAAAATGCTTTACTTTTATCAATAATTTTATGTTATTATTGTCAATACATCCTTATTATTCATTTCAGCATCTATCCAAACTTCAAACACCTGCGAGAGCTAGTGAGATTGCATAGGCTGAGCACATCTATTTACACCTTAAATCCCCAAGAAAACTTAACCCTCAGGCCAAAGGTGTCAAATCCTTCTAATCTCCCACTCATCAATTTTGACCGCAAAATCAATAGCTGAATTATGTTTCCAGAAAAACCTGATGCAAATGACTGACCCAGTCACATCCAGCAACGCATTTAACATTTTCAATTTGCCAAACTTTTTTCTGTGTTGTCAAGGAGAAACACTACGGCTAATTTACTCAGCACATCCAATTATAACCATGTGTTAAGCTGCCAATGTCACAGCGTCCCTGCAGAACGCGTCGAAGATCGACAACAGCAGATCGCTTCCAGCTCACATGTACGGACTTGTTATTTCGACATGAAACACCTATAAGGGCTTAGAAGGATCAGTGTCTCTGTGGTGCACCGTGGTGCTGAGGTTTCCCGCTGTAATGATCCCTCATTAGACTGCAACTTTTAGGCATAGGAGACCTTCCCTGCGCTCAGATGTCAGGTGGATGATGGTGCACTTGCTCTGCTGTTATAATAATTTACTGGCTGACAATTGTAAAACAGCGGCTTGTTCTTTTTGAACTGGAGCAATTGCCCTTGACGCACATGTTATGCTGACTGATCTTCTGTGTTGATCTTGTGTGGCTGACACTGCTAGATGTAGCTTGAGGATAATAGGTTTTGAATTGACTATAATGGTGTGATGTTTGGCACAGGGTCACTTTAGACACAAGTAATATTGCCATTATTATTACTATTACTGTATATATATGGGTGTGCACAGCATCATTGAGGCTATTTATTTGTTTGTGCTATTTTTGTTATACTAGAAGTTTGCATGTCACTTTCTGGAGAATGATGTCATTTAAAGGCACAACATGTAAGATTTCGGCATTAAACTATCCAAACACCAATAGCATAATGTAATATATGTTTCACTTGTGTACTTACATTATAACATATGTGTCTAACAATGTTTGAATTTGCAGGTTTAACCAGTGTAACATCGCTTCTTATTCCTTCACCTGTAAATGGCGACATGTCCACATTATCATTGGTTTCCGTAGAAATCATGGGTTAGACTTCAACAAAGGATCGCAAGAGCACCGCATACAGTCAAAGCAAAACCGTCCATCTAAAAAAAGTGGAGGTAGTAGTGGTAGCATCTCAAGCCCTTCGTTGCTGTTTTTATCAAGCCACTTTGTTGGCTTATGTTACACTGTAATGCAGTGGTGTCAAACTCAATTCCGGGAGGGCCACAGCTCTGCACAGTTTAGCTCCAACCCTAATCAAACACACCTGATTCATCTAATCAAGGTCTTTAGGATTACTAGAAACCTCAAAACAGGTGTGGGTTGGAATTCGGTTGGAGCTAAACTGTGCAGAGCTGCGGCCCTCCAGGAAGTTTGACACCACTGCTGTAATGGTTACCAAAACTGTATTTTATTACGTCATCCATGAACATGGTTTATGAGTCCAGCAGGATTGATTTCCATTGGCAGTGGAGGTGAATACTACAACTACCATCATTTCATGCTCCTTCACTATTATCAAGCTACGCCTTTGTAATTGGCTTCTAGTTGGAAAATTACATATTGTGCCTTTAAAGGAATTACTTATGTTAACTACAGAAATGGGGCCATGTAAAAAAAACATATACGGATTATATTTACATTAAGGCATTCATCAGACGCTATGGGGAAGACAATGAAGTGAGTCAACTTAAGGAGGCAAAAATTCAAGAAGTGCTATACCATGTTACAAATCTACCCTCTAAAAAAATCTGTAAAAACAGGGCACAATATACTGTATTGATATGAAGGAATTTTCCGTATTCATTTTTTACAGTTGTTTTACCTGCATTTAACATTTTGCACTGCATTAAATTACACTTTAGCATTAACAGAAATGTCTGTAAAATAAAGGGAAAATGTACTGTACTTTTCTGCCAGTACTTTAAACGTTTTTTTTTTACTGTATTTTTTTACAGTGAAGTTCGCTAGAGATAACTACTAGTGAGATAACCTCATACTTGTTGAAAGAAGGAGAGAGTAGAAGATTATTTTTTTTATATACAGACTGAGTATTCAATATGTCCGGTCAAGGGTTCATAGAAGAACACTTGACACTTCCTTAAACATTGAATGCTGTATAGATTGAACTGTAGAATGGCTGCATTTTGAACCTCACAAGTTGAACCGTTATATAAAGGCTTAATAGTTTGATCTCTGTACCCAATGTTCCATTCCACATATTGCCATTGCAATGTTGACAATGGCCCTTCTTCCGAGTAATATCTGCAGAGGGTTCGAGTGCTCTGTTGACCTTGTACTCCAAGGCCTCTCTGTATACCCATCTGTACGCTGAGACAGGTCGATTCTTCAGATTGGAGATTGTTAAACTAAAATCGCAACATGTGAACAATATCCAATGTTAATGATCTCCAATGACATCACCATTGTCTCATTGAGCATTGTCAAACATTACTAAGCCTCAACCCCCTGTCAATAGCCAAAGTCTTCAATGAAGCTTATCTCAGCTGTCACAATAAACCGGACGTACTGTAGGAGTACTGCTGTTCGTATGCAGTACCACAGACAATATATCAGTCTATGAAAGCACAATGTTGGAAATTCATATTGTGGGCAGAGATTAAAATGGCTGCTGCAAGCGTGTGATTAGTGCAAGTGGTTTTATGTGATGAATCCCTTTGTGTTGCGAGGTTATTGAGCGGCACAGAGGTCAGATCTTATAGCATTATTGCATTGCTCAGTCTACCGACATCAAGTTGGTTCGGTGTCTAATTTACTCTCCTGTGTGTCTCCCGTCTTCATCCTTCGAAGTTGCAACGTGTAGAACATTGAAAATAGCAGTTAGTAATCTGTGGTTTGTCCGTGGCGCGGTGAGATCATTGATACAATTGTCTTTGTGTCCTTTTGCGGTATCACTAATGCTTTCCGTGGGCCATAGAGCTCGGTCTGGATAGCTGGTGAGGCGGCACCCAGCACGGCAATAATCCTCCTGACTCATGGTGCGTGTATAAATTATTTCTTTTAATCTACTAAAGCTACAGTGGCAATGAGCAGAATCACTAATTCTCTCTCATTATAAATCAAGTGACTGCTGTAGAAAGGGTCAGATTGGCTGAGATGCCCTTAAAGCTCCTCATTCTCCTGCCAGCTCAACTACACAGACACATCTGTCTCATTGTTCTTTTTACCTTTTTCTTTTGCCTTAAAATTTGTGATTTATAGAATTTAAAGAAGTGCATAAGTGTGGTAAAGTGCTTTAAAAAAATGCTAAAATAGTCTACAAATACAACAACAATAGTACTGGATGTTTGAATTATGCAAGTTATTATGTATTCGATAGTAAAAAAGTAATTTTAAAAGATGTGAGATCAGATTTAAAAGTCACAAAGATGGGGCTATAATGCAAACCAGAATGTGCATTAAAAAGTTCCTGATGGTATAGCTTTTATATGAATGATTATGAATCAATATACACAACTCAAACTTTCCATAAATTTGCTCTCTCTTTGCTTTACATCAACTATTTCCATCACCCGTCTGTGCTTTAATAAATGTGAAACACATATACTGTCTGATAAAAACATTTTTTAACACCAAAACAACTTATGAGGGTCGGCTTTACACAGAACTGCAAGTTTTTTCAAATAATTGTTTTTGTTCTCTATGTTGCGTAATCCCCAAAAGACACAACACAGAATGCCAGTTTATTAAAAAGATAAAGAAAGGGAGTTTTGACTAGCAGAGTTAGAATAGTATAACCATTATACATTTTACTTGTGTCATAATGCATAATTGTGTTAACAATTAACACACTGTCATGATAACAGTGAATTACATGGAGGAAACTGTTCAAATTGGAAAGTCTATGACAATGCTGAAAAGAAACTGTGATTTTTTTAATTAAAACTGTCTGGGTTACAATACAAACATAATGACAAAACATATTTAGAAACCCTGTCAAACTAAAGCAAAAATGGGATGACCAAAAATGATCTAAGCCTTACATTTCCTGTGGCTGTACTGAAATTGTTCAACCCACACAGATCAGATCTGTGGCTAGGTCTGCAGATCAGGGCACCCAGAAACCAACTGGGCGTATTTTCTAACAGGGATGGAAGTGTCTTAAAAGAGCGGTCTGAAAGACCAGCTGTCCAAACAGATCTAAAGGAGAGGAAAACATTTCAGGACCTTGGACAGTGTCCAAACCAACTATCACACAGAGCAGAGGGGCCAAAAATGGCCTATGAAGTATTTCTACACATACTCAACATTAAGCCTCAGGAAGTTAAAGATCGGGTGTGCTATGTAATGCATTCTGAATTCTTTACACTGTTAAAGGAACAATACGGCGTTTTTAGGAGGATCTATTGACGGAAATGCAATATAATATACAAAACTATTTCTTCAGAGGTGTATAAAGACCTTACGTAATGAACCATTAAGTTTGTAATACCTTAGAATAAGCTGTTTATATCTACATACAGAGCGGGCCTACATACATTGAATTCGGCGCCGTGTTTTGTACAGCAGCCCTAAACGGACAAACAACTCTACAACGCGCGTTTCCTCTTCCTCTCCGCTGCGGTATAGTGGTGGAACGGATCGCGGGATGATCCGTGATGTGTACGGATCGTGCTCTCCGGTGCGGAACACGTGACCCACGGATGTACTGAAAGTTTATTCATCATCGAGTAAAAGAATAAAACGCGCTCTCGCTCGCTCTCCAGTTTCAGCTCCAACGTGCTCTCGCTCTCTCTCTCAAGTATCTGGACGAGTACAATATTAAAGCGGTTCCAGATAAACAATGACGCTCAAAACTGCTCCGTCACACAGCTAATATTACAACAACAACATATCTTGGTATGTTAGTATGTTACTCACATACTGATCCCAATCAAAGCATCCTCAGGGGTGATTTTAAGACGATCTTTCTCTCCAACGTCTCTCTCTGATGGAAAGTATCTCCATAGATATCTGTGAGTATATCTGCTAAAAGCCTTAGTACCGCGGGTCTTAACGCGTCTCTGCTGGAAAGTCTATATAATATTAACACAGGTCCTAGCTCCTGCCTGACTTTTATCCTTCTTTTTATACTTAAAATCCACAAACCTTTTTTTTAAGTAATACATAAGTCTTTCTAATGCCCGCAAAATCTCTTCCCTGCGTAAAGATGAGAACGACATCTTTTTGTACTGTGGTGGCCACCTTCATGTTTGGACTGAGCGATTCATGGCAAACCTATAATACAACACTAGTGGCCACTATTTATCAAGAACTGCGCCTTTAAACGTGCTGGCTTCTTATGCTTAACATGGTCAACGTTATAAAAACGAGTTGAACGTATGACGTAGTATTTCTGTTCTTGATACACTCCCCCAGCACTCCCCCAACTTGTTTTGCAAGTTCTTGATCCCTGTGTCGTCACAGGGATCCTATTACTTTTATTGGCCATTCTCCCAGAAAAGCACGGCAAGGCGAAGGAAAGAGCCCGCCCACGAGCCAACCGACGAGCGAGATCCGCTTACCATCAAGATTATCTGCACTGCATCAAGATTGGCTGCGCTGCGCTGCAGCTCGTTCCTCTTCCGATAGTGAAGTTTAGGTGTGTCTGTTTGTTCACTGCATTTGGGTGATGAATGTTATATAAATGGTGGATATAACGCTGGATTTGGAGATCGTTTGAAACTGATATATGGAGCCGTCCCAGCGCTAAAAGATGCCGGACATGAACCGCTTGCGGTGAGTGAAACTGATGTCTGTGTTTTGTTGGCAATGGGTGCGCACGTGCTTTAGTTCACCCTACCCCTCCCCCCTGCATGCGCCGTATGCTTTCGGAAAAAATTGTACAGCTGTATCTATCTTTTATAAATGTGATCAAACTAAATACTCTTCGAAGATACGAAGTATGCGATACTACTCTATAGGTACTCAAGATTAATATGAGATTGGCAGAAACCGCGTGTGTTAGGGCCACTTTAATACACTTTTTTAATACCCAAGTAATTTTATACATTTCCTACCCACGTATAACAGATGTGACAAAAATGACACTTTTTTGAGAGACAGCATACTTTGTATAGGAGTTCAGTGAATAAATGCACAAACCAGCAGCAATAATACCCAACAAATGGAAAAGGAATGGCCCTTCATAGAACATTAAATATTATAAAATAGTTTCATTTTCTTGTGCCTATTTATGGAAATGACAATTCTGAAAGCAGCACTTACCCAACTATGGAAAATCATGCTTTAAATGTTTTTTTTATTCAAGCCACCAAATATTGACATGTTGTCAATCATCATGGTGAAGACCTTTGGTAAAACACTTTTTTTTCATGGTAAGGTTGACATTTGCATGGATTCTCCCAATAGGCCTATATAAAAGCAACAAGAAATGCACACACTCATACAAAAGCATGATTACACAACTTCTGCCTGAGCAACCTTTATTACGGGTAAAATAACTTCTAAATCATCATTCCTTGTTTAAAATATTCCCTCATTACTTGAATAGAGAAAAATTGTTTCCCATGGTTATTTTCACAATACATAATCACTCATTGTTCTCCCTCTGTGCAGACAGCGTGAGCGGTAACGCCTGACTGAACTCGTGGCTTTGTCTCGAGCATTTTCTCAGCTTGCGCATCCGTGTCATTACAGCGCTCAATCAGCGCTACCAAGTGTGAGAGGATGTTAAATAGCTATTCGTGTTTCTCGCTACTTCGCGGGACTGCTGCGACTCTCTCCTATTCACATTCCTGGCATTTAGAGTTCGGTCGTCTCTTACCCGCCACTTTCATTTTCCTTTACCCTGCCATGCATGCCTTTGCATGCTTCAAATAGCGCAGGAGAAAATATGGGTGAAGTGAGCGACCGTAAATAATCTTCTGCATGTGATAATTGTGCGGTGCAACCCATTAGTTTTAACATTCTGCTGCTTCGCCACAGAAGACAACTGAAGAGGCTACGATTCAAAGGCATGTATTAGTGAAGTAATGGCTTGTCTCTAAGGGTTTTTTGTATTTTTTATTTCCCTTAGGTTATATGCTAAAATGAGCTTTTAATCGTGCATTTTAGGGCAATGCTGCAAAAAGCAAATGACAGATGAGCACAAAGTGACAAAGTGTTTAACTTCATTAGTGACTTATCTTATTGGTTTTTAAGCAATGTAAAAAGCTCTGATTGGAGGATGAAGAATCTGATATCGTGCAAATTGGTGTGGAGGCATGCCTTATATGCCCTTAAGAAAAAAACACCAAACCTGGCATTTTGCAACACCTTCAGGCAAGTGTTTTAGTCTTTTCAACCCTTGTGTGGTGTTCAGGTCTGTGGGACCCATTTCACAAAAATTGTTCACAAAAATGATGTCATTAATAGTTTTCTCAACCTCAATGAGTAAAGGGGGAAGACCGATCTCTTCAAAAATTGCTTGCTAAGGTCACTAACCCAACATCAACTGTACCATAAATGTTTTTTTTTACTGAACGCTCAAATTGTTAAAAAAATGATTCCTGGTTGCTGGTCCGCATACGCGCAATGGTTTGCAAGTATATTGATAACTGGCTGCTTTTACTGGAAGGTGGCAATATTCATTTCGTTGACGAAAACTTTGACAAAAATTATTTGTCAACGATATGTTTTTACTAGGGATGCACCGATACCATTTTTTAAAGACTGAGTACGTGGACTGATATTTTTTTCCTGGTACTAGCCGATACCGATACCTGTACCTTTTCACAACATAGTGAGACTAGTAAAAATAGAATAGCTAATCATTACAAACAACTCCAACTTAAACACATTATAATAATAATGAATAATAATGAAATAAATAATTTTATGTGCTTGTCACAAATTTTCAAAGCAAATTTCACAACAAATTTCAGTCAGTTCTGTTAGAAGAGGTATCAGTCTTTGGTATAGGAGCATTTTTATGAGTAGCTTAGTATCGGTGCATCCCTAGTTCCCTTTCTGTCGGTCTCTCGACGTTGTGTCGAGCCGATAGATGGGGTTCGTCCCTGAGAACCAATCGCTTCCGACTTCTTAGAAAGGCCAATGAAATTGGCGAATGAAATTTGCATGCCAGACTCCGCCCCCGGATATCCGGGTATAAAAGGGAGATGGCGTGCCTCATTCATTCACCTTTTGTTCTTCGGAGCCTTCCCTCATGATCAACAGACTTCGCTACAAGATAGCAACAACAAGACTGCCGGATTCAACGATGTGGTGCAGCGGACTGTCCCTTCCTGCGGCGACTTCCCCTGGGCTTCTCGGCGGTTCCAGAAGTGTTCGAGTTTTTTCTCTAAAAGAGCAAATTTCTCCAGCGTGGCATGTCCCGCTGTTCTCGTGGGTGCAACACACTCATCGAGGAGGGGACGGACATGAGGTCTGCTTCCAGTACGCTGGGGCAGCCCCGATTCAGACGTTGCGTCACGGGTGGCTGTGTTCCCACGGGACTCAGCCACCACCTCGTCTGCTTCCCGTTCCGTGACAGCAGTGGCTACGGCCCTGCTGCCCGCTACGGCGAGCAGCGAGGGTGATATGAGGATTACTGTGAGTGCTAATCCATCAGCCACCGGCTCACGGACCGTTCGCACCTCGTCTCGCTCGTCTGACTGTTCCCCATGAGACGGTCCCACCGTCTTGTTCCTCAACCACATATTCGGAAACGGTGCGTGATGATGAGATGTCCGTTGCAGCATCGGAGGGTGACTTACTGGCATCGGACTCCGACGATTCCTCGGAGCTCCCTCCCTCGGGGGGTCGAGCCCAAGAAGAAGCGGATGTTGAAATGTCAGCTATGCTTTCCCGGGCCATCGGCATTGTGTTGCAGTGCACTGCACTGCCTCTCCCAACGCTCGCGGATGGATACATGGTACCTCGGGTTTGAGAGCGGCTCCAAGCCGCACTCGCCCCCAGTGCCTTGTTTTCCCGGAAGTTTATGAGGAACTTAGTACGACCTGGAACACCACCCTTTCGGCTCGTGCACGTCAACTAGTTCCATCGCCCTTTCTTCCCTCGATGGTGGGGCAGCTAGAGGATACGTCGATGTCCCCCAGGGGCTCGACCTAGACTCCCGTCCAAAGCATGTAGGTTTTCAGCATCTTTTGGTGTCTAGAGCTTACTCTGCAGCGGGCCAAGCTGTCCCCTCTCTCCACGCTATGGCCATCCTGCAGGTCCATCAGGCCAAGGCGTTGATAGAGCTCCACGAGGGTAAGACCAACCCAGCGCTTATGCAGGAACTCTGCGCTTTCACCTACCTCGCTCTACGGGCGACCAAGGTGACCTCGCGGGCCCTGGGTCGGGCGATGTCCACACTTGTGGTCCAGGAGAGACACTGTTTGGTGATACTGTCGAGCCGCAGTTCTCGACAGTAAAGAATCAGACAGAGGATATCAAGCATATCCTCCCCCGCCGCGATTCAGCCGCCCTCTGGCCGTCGAGATCCCGTGCATGGTCTGCTTCCCAGCAGCCCTGGTCCTCTTCGACGCCTTCCGGTTTCGGCGCCCCCTACTCAGGCTGCCCCCTGGAAGAAGACATCGAAGAGGAGACCACCACCCCGCTGCGGAAGCCGAAGCAGCCCTCATGGGAAGACCCCAGGGAGATCGAGAATACCTTCGGGCCCGACCCCAGCCATTCCATCGCTGGTTGGTCGATCCGGGACGGTTCCTTCCCCGTCCCAACAGCCCACTTCTAAGAGTTTTCTCTCTCTCTGGGTGTGTATCACAGCCGCTCTCACCCTCTACACTACGGTGTTCGGCAACTCGACGTTGCGTCACGGCGAGACCCAATGTCGAGGATAATCAGCAGCCTAAGCACTCTCAATCGACGGTGCGTTGTGCTACATCATCGTCTGGGTATTATCACATCCGCTCTCACCCTCTACATGACGGTGTTCGGCAACTCAACGTTGAGGCGAGACCCAATGTCGAGGATAATCATCAGCCTAAGCACTCTCAATCGATGGTGCGTTGTGCTACATCATCGCCAGGCAGGTAAAACAGCAGAGCCGATCTCGTCTCCGGGGGTCCCCCCACGGCGAGGGATCCGCACTGCCGGCCATTGAACCACCCCCCGGGAGGTCAATGAAGCAGAACGTACCGCTCGCCTCCCTGTATCGGTCCCTGAGAGCCTGACAAGGCTTCCCAAACCGTCAATGTGACTACGGGATACGATTCGTCTCGGTTATGCGGTCCAACTCCCCAGACGCCCGCCCAAGTTTCTGGGCATCCTCTCAAACCTCAGTCAGAGGCAAGGATGCTCCCGTGCTTCGGGCCGAGGTCGCCACCCCTCTGGAGAGGAAGCGATCGTGCTCGTCCCGCTAGCCGAGATGTTCAACGGGTTTTACATCCCGTACGTCATCATCCCCAAAAAGGGGGTTGCTAGATCTGCGTACTCTGAACAGCCACATACTCAAGCTGCCGTTCAGGATGCTCACGCAGAAGTGCATCCTGGCATCTATCAGATGTCAAGATTGGTTCATGGCAATCGACCTGAAGGACGCTTACTTTCATGTCTCGATTCTCCCTCATCATCACCCGTTCCTACGGTTCGCTTTCGAGGGTCGGGCATATTAGTACAGAGTCCTCCCTTTCGGTGTGTCCCTGTCCCCACGAGTCTTCACGAAGATTGTGGAAGCCGCCCTCTCTCCCTTCAGGGAGAGAGGTTTGTGGGTACTAAACTATCTCGACGACTGGCTCATTTGACACACTCGCGAGATCTGTTATGTACACACAGGGACCTAGTGCTTCGGCACCTAGATCGATTGGGACCACAGGTCAACCGAGAAAAGAGCAAGCTCTCCCCTGTGCAGAGCATCCTCTTTCTTGGTATGGAACTCAACTCTGTCTTCATTACAGCGCGACTGACTACAGAGCGCACTCAGTCAGTGTTGAACTGCCTGGAATATTTCAAGCAGTCAGCGGGCCCCCTGAAACAAGAGGCTCCTGGGCACATGGCATCCTCGGCGGTGGTGATACCCCTCGGGTTGATGCACATGAGACCGCTCCAACACTGGCTACAGAGTCGAGTTCCCTGGAGAGAGTGGCACACCGGCAGCAGGCGGATGGTGATTATGCCTCTCTGCCGACTCACCCTAACCCCTTGGTCTTCAATGACCTTTCTACGGATGGGGTTCCCTCTCGGGCAGGTCACGAGGCACTTCGTGGTGATAACAGACACCTCCCTGCAGGGTTGGGGTGCCGTGTGCAACGGGCACGCAGTGTCGGGTTTTTGTTTGGTCCCTTTCTTTTTTTGTTTTTTAATTTTCTTTTTTTTTTTGTTTTTTTTTCCTTTTTTTATGGGTTTTAATCTTTTTTTTTTGTTTATTTTTTTTTTGTTCTTTTTGTTTTTTATATTTTCTTTTTTTTTTTTAATCTTCTTGGTTGTTTTTTTTTTTTGTTTGTTATTTTATTTTTCCGACTCCTCCTCCTGTGGAGTCTGCAGGTGAGCAGATCCCTGCGAGCCACACATATCCCAGGTGACCTGAACCAGACAGCCGATGCGCTCTCTCGTCAGTTGACGCCTCTCGGAGAGTGGCGACTCTACCCCCACGCAGTCCAGCTCATTGGGTACAGTTCGGGCGGGCTCAGGTAGACCTGTTCGCCTCCCTGGACACCACCCATTGCCCGCTAGGGTTCTTCCCGTCTGAGGCCCCCCTCGGCATGGATGCTCTAGCGCACAGCTGACCGGGGGACAAGCGGAAGTACGCCTTCCCCCAGTGAGCCTCATTGCACAGACCCTGTGCAAGGTCAGGGAAGAGGAGCATCAATTGTACTAGTTGCGCCATACTGTCCCAACCGGACTTGGTTCTCTGAGCTAATGCTCTTGACAACATCTCCCCCCTGGCCGATTCCCCTGACGAAGGACCTGCTTTCCCAGGGGAAGGGCACGTTATGGCATCCCAGGCCAGACCTCTGGAACTTCCATGTCTGGACCCTGGACGGGACGAGGAGATCCTGAGTGGCCTACCCCCTGCAGCGGTTAAGACCATCACTCAGGCTAGGGCCCTGGCCAATAGGCGGCTATACGCCTGTAAGTGTTGCCTCTTCTCATCCTGGTGCTCTTCTCGAAGAGAAGACCCACGGAGTTGCTCGATCGGGAACGTGCTGTCCTTCTAGAGACTCGAGAGTAATCTCTCCCCTTCCACACTGAACATGTATGTAGCCACTATTGCCTCTCATCACGACCCAGTTGCTGGTAAGTCTCTAGGACAGCACAACCTGATCATTTGGTTCCTAAGAGGCTCCGTACCCTCTTGCTTCCTTGTTGCGGTCCTTGAGCCCCTCGGAGATGTCGCTCTTTCTCACCTCACGATGAAGACAACTCTCCGGATGGTGCTCAAGAGGGTAGCAGACCTACAAGCATTCTCCGTGTCCACAGATTGCCTAGAACTCGGGCCCGGTGATTCTCACGCTATCCTGAGACCCCGGCCCGGCTACGTGCCCAATGTTCCCACCACTCCCCTTAGACACCAGGTGGTGAACTTACAGGCGCTCCCCACCGGGGAGGAAGACCCAACCCCATCCATGTTGTGTCCAGTAGCGCATTGCGCCTCTGCTTGGACCGCACGCAGAGCCGCAGGAGCTCTGAGCAGCTCTTTGTCTGTTTTGGAGATCAGCAGGGAGGGCAGTCTCAAACAGAGATTGGCGCACTGGATCATGGACGCCGTCACTACGGCGTACCTGTCCTAAGATCGCCCGCTGGGTGAGAGCTCTCTCCACATGGAGTATAGCCTCCTCGTGGGCACTGGCTCGAGGCGCCTCTGTGGCAGACATCTGCAGAGCTGCGGGTTGGGCTAAACCCATCATCTTCGTGAGGTCCTACAGCCTCCGCGTAAAACCGGTATCAGCTCGAGTCTTGCAGGGCATCAGGCAAAACTGGTGGCCGGTAGGGTGTACGCCTATGACAGTACCTTGCCCCCCTTTCTTCTACGGGAGTCGGCATACACCATCCAGGCACTCCATCCATCACTAAGCAAGCCCCTTAGGCTGGGTACCAACTGAGTTATCCACAACATAGCTCTAACCGGACCTAGTGCTCCAGACGTGGTAACCCCCCCTCCGTGGGCTGTTCCGTCTGATGTACCCTCATGATTGGTTCCCACCTTGGTAACCCATGACCTTCCCTAGGTGGAGCTCCACCTTGCGGTTAACTCCTTCAGTCCGCACTTTCCTCCCATGAGTTCTCCCCTAACGGTGAGACCATGTTGATATCTCCACTAAACTCCTCCCTGCGGTAGGAAGTGGTCTCTGTAGCGCATCTCCCATTTGAAGAAGTAGCGCTTACCCAGTGGCCTTACGGTACCGGGCTGCTTCTCGCTGTTAGAGAAACAAGGCCGCTGCCTGTGAGGCCGAAGGCATTGGCCTTCCCACCTTTCAAGAAAAGCTCTGGGACCCCCTACCTACCCACTGGTAGGTTACAATTTCGCGGAAGCGCTCACGGCTGACACGCCCAGGCCAGTCACCGTCACTTCGCAAGAGATTGTGACAGGGCACAGTGTTGTGGCGTTTTCCATAGGAACCCCATCTGTCGTTCGACACAACGTCGAGAGACCGACCAAAAGGGAATGTCTTGGTTACGGATGTAACCTCAGTTCCCTGATGGAGGGAACGAGACGTTGTGTCCTTGCCACAACACGTGCTGCCCACTGCAGCAGTCGTGAGAGGTCTCAGGCTCCTCAGAACAAAGGTGAATGAATGAGGCACGCCGTCTCCCTTTTATACGCCGTCTCCCTTCCGGGGGCGGAGTCCGGCATGCAAATTTCATTCGCCAATTTCATTGGCCTTTTCTAATAAGTCGGAAGCGATTGGTTCTCAGGGACGAACCCCATCTGTCGGCTTGACACAGCGTCTCGTTCCCTCCATCAGGGAACTGAGGTTACATCCGTAACCAAGACGTTTTCACTGACAAAAACAAGACAATAACTAAATGAAAACTAATGCATGATAACGAAAACTGTAATAAAAACATACTGACATTTTCGTAAACTAATAAAAACAAGACAAAAATATTGGTATTATCTTATATTTAATATAAGACTAAAACTAAATCAAAATTTGCTGTCAAATTTAATACTAGAGGGTGGTCTTTTCATTGCAACAACTTTTGCCCATTCTTAGTGACAGCTAATTTTTATAATTTATAAACTATTTGGTGACTTGCTAGCTAGGCCTTTAACTACGTCCTCAGATCACTGGTCTGGTGCCGGTCAGAAACTGCTGTCAAATACCCACTTGCAGAGTCACAAAACCATATGTCTCGACTCGAGTAAGCAAGAGGGCAGAGTTTGACTGGTTGTGGCTGGTCAGCAATGGCCCTATAGTCTCAAGTCACCCACAGCCTTTCTACATGACTTAAAAACAATAAAAAAACAAAATCAAAGTCAAAGTCAACACAGAAGTTTAGTTTGAGCACCCCTTTGGGCTTGGCTTTAACACACACTTTTATTCAAAGTGACTCATAGTAAGCATTCTGGTATAGCCTACATTTTATCAGTTTTAGCATTGTTTTCTGGGAATTGAACCCATGAACTCTGAAGTGCTAACGCAATGTGTTACCAATTGAGCAACAGAATTAGCCCACAGGCAAAGGTCTGGCTATGTGAAACTACAAAAGGTCCCTGCCAGTAGATGCTGTTAGTACATCTGCTTGCAAAAAGCAACTTTCTCTTTCAATGTCTATTCAAAGTAAGCTGTGTGTTACGTGTTTTTATCATTGTGTTTGTGTATGTATTATCATATATTGTGTACATGTACACATCATCCTTACTATTGTAAACACTCATACAATTTAAGTACGAGCAGGGGTAACATTTACATACATAGTCAGGAACAGATACAGCTACTGACATCTTTATCTCTGAATATTTATGATATTTTTGAAAATATCCATATATATTGTTAAATTTCCATGAGTACTGTACTTAAGTGCACTTTTTGCATATCTGTACTTTACTTGAGTATAATTTTTTTCTGAGTACTTGTGACTTTAACTTCATTACATTTGATAGACAAATGTCATACTTTTTACTCCACATTTATAAAAAGGTCCAAAAGTAGAAAGTCATTTCTATGTAGCGGGTTCCCTTTCTGTCGGTCTCTCGACGTTGTGTCGACAGAATGGGGTTTGACTTGAGAACCTATCATCACTGATTGTACTTTTAAAAGGCCAAAGAACTTGGCGAATGGCATGGCATGCCAGTCTCAGCCCCGTGCATACAGGTAAAAAAGGAAGATGGCGTGCCCATTCATTCACCTTTTGTTCTTAGGAACCTGCGAAGCTTAAATGCTGAGCGCATTATCTCCTGATTATTACTACTGGATTTCTATGATGCAGAGCAGCGGATTCATCCTGGTGTGTGCGACTTCCCCTGGGTGTTTCGGTAGTGAGCCGAAGGTGTCTACTAGTCGGTGTGTACTTGTCACCAGGCATGTCTCGCCGCTGTAATCTTGGATGTGACCACCTCGTCCTCGAGCCTGACAGGCACGATACCTACATCACATGTCTGGGTCGCCAGCATGCTGAAGTAGCGTTCATGGATACGGCATGTCCGTACTGCGAGCACATGTCTATCAAGGTATTACGGTCACGGTTGTATGTGTTCGCTTTGGACACAGCCATAATATCGTCTGCTTCCCGTTCTGCGGTGGCTGCCAAGTCGTCTGTAGCGGCGATGGTGATATGGGGGTTTCCATGGACGTTAACCCGTCGCAGTCAATGCCGCGAACGTCCATTGGTTCTCAGAGCTAACGCTTCTGACGACAACTCTCCCCTGGCCAATTCCCCTGATGAAGGACCTTCTTTCTCAGTGGAAGGGCACGGTCTGGTACCCGAGGCCAGACCTCTGGAACCTCCACATCTGGCTCCTGGATGGGACGAGGAGATCCTGAGTGACCTGCCAAATGCAGTTGTGAGCACGATCACTCAGTCAAGAGCCCCAGCCACAAGGCGACTGTTCGCCTACAAGTGGCGCCTCTTCTCGTCTTGGTGTTCACACAGAATTGTGCGATCAGTGTCATGCTGTCCTTCCTTCAATAAAGGTTAGAGAGCAACCTCTCTCCCTCCACGATTAAAGTGTATGTCGCCGCCATCGGTGCACATCAATCACTTGTGGCAGGTAGACATATGCCCGTTTAACCGAAAATATCGATCACGTGATTTATGCACAACTTGTGAGTGA
The DNA here is from genome assembly GCF_024868665.1 of Triplophysa rosa. Classification (NCBI taxonomy): domain Eukaryota; kingdom Metazoa; phylum Chordata; class Actinopteri; order Cypriniformes; family Nemacheilidae; genus Triplophysa; species Triplophysa rosa. Next base: position 7,767,173 of record NC_079912.1, read on the forward strand.
AGTACGGTAAAATGCTGCTGCATCCAAAAGCCAGAGGGCGCTCTCGTGCAGAAACTCCAAATACGCACTGCAGATGAAGACCGTAACACACGTAGTTCTAGGAAATGCCTAAGGACATGTTTTTATCACTGATCCTCAATCCTCCTCAGGTATTTTCATGATAATAAAGTATATTTATAATGATCATGTTTGACGGGTGTTGCTTTTTTAAATTCACGTTATAAGCGACTTTTCTACTTTTCTACAGCATTTTCTACTGATCCCAGAGACGTGCTTCACGGATAAGCTACGCATCAATAAAATAATCGATACCTTGCATTATCATAGCCAGCTCGGTTTCAGCAGGATTTAGTGGTAACCGCGGTTAACCGTGCACATGTCTAGTGGCACGTAAGTCTCTTGGACAGCACGACCTCATCATTAGATTCCTGAGGGGCGCGAGGAGGGTGAATCCTCCCCAACTGCGCTCTGTACCCTCTTGGGACCATAATGTGGTCCTTGTGGGCCTGGGAAGGGCCCCTTTTGAGCCCCTATGAGAAGACGCTCTACCTCATCTCACGATGAAGACAGTTTTCCTAGTGGCGCTCGCTTCCATCAAGAGGGTAGGGGATCTGCCGGGCGATTACCACGTGGTGTTGAGACCCAGCCTGGCTACATGTCCATAGTTCCCACCACTCCCTTTAGGGACCAGGTGGTGAACTTGCAGGCACTCCCCCCTGGGGAGGAAGACCCAACCCCTACCGTGTTGTGTCCAGTACGTGCCCTGCGCCTCTACTTGGACTGCACGCAAAGCTTCAGAAGCTCTGAGCAGCTCTTTATCTGTTTTGGAGGACAGCAGCCTCCTTGTGGGCATTGGCTCAGGGCGCCTCTCTGGCAGACATCTGCAGAGCTGTGGGTTGGGTTACGCCTAATACATTCACGAGATTCTACAACCTCCGTGTAGAGCCGGTGTCTGCCCGCGTCTTGCACAACAGGTATGACCGACGGCCGGCTGGCGTACGCCTGCGAAGTGCCTTCTCCCCTTCATCAGGTGAGTCAGTGCGCTATTCCTGCTTCCCTACTTCCTCCACTGGACGAAGTATAAGCATTCCATCTATCACTAAGCACTTCAAGTTTATGAGCCGGGCGGAGCCAAGCCCAGTATAGGTGAGTTTCCCTCACGAATGAACCCCTATATCTGAGCTAGTGCTCCAGACGTAGTGACTTCCCCTCCTTGGGTAGTCCCTTCTGATGTCTGACGTTTCCTCACTCTTGGTTCCCCTGTCGGTGAACCTGTGACCTCCCCTCGGTGGACTCCACCACTTCTGTGCACCCCTGGTTGGGGCCCTGCACTATTACTCCATGAGATCTCCCCATCGGTGAGACTGTGTAGGTATTGCACGTATTATCTCACTATGGCAGATGTGGTCTCCGTAGCGCCCCCCCCCCTCAGGCGAGGGGGTAGCGCTTCCCACTGTTCCTTACGTGACGGGCGGCTATCTTGCCTCTCGAGTAGCAAAGGCTATCGCCTGTACGGCCGTTAGTAAGAGTCTCTCGTCGTGACTCACGCAACTGATGCTTTACTACACCACTGGAGGGTTACGATTCGCGGTTACGGTCACTTGTGACTCGCCCAGGCCAGTCAGTGTCACTCCGCTTGAAGTTGTGATGTAGCGTTTCGTATAAGGACCCTATTCTGTCGACACAACGTCGAGAGACCGACAGAAAGGGAACGTCTTGGTTACGGATGTAACCTCAGTTCCCTGATGGAGGGAACGAGACGTTGTGTCCGTCATGCCACAACGCTTCTCCATCTGCTGCAGCAACCGAGAATGCTCCTCAGGTTCCTCAGCCCAAAAGGTGAATGAATGGGCATGCCATCTTCCTTTTATATCTGTATGTACGGGGCGGAGATTGGCATGCCATGCCATTCGTCAAGTTCGTTGGCCTTTTAAAAGTACAATCAGTGATTATAGGTTCTCAAGTCAAACCCCATTCTGTCGACACAACATCTTGTTCCCTCCATCAGGGAACTGAGGTTACATCCGAGGTTAAACATACTTTTTCCTGTGTGCGCAATTTTTCTGGCTTGCGATTTGCCAGGACCTTTCACTGTTGCAAAGTTTTTCAGTTTTTCTTTGAATGGCCATTTGGCTGATTTTTTTAACGCAAATCTGGCAACCCTGGATCTTCCCTGCTAAACTAAAGTAAACGTCGGCACTACTACACAGCTGAAAGTACTCTGAAAAGGCAAATAGAACAATAAAAGACGAAAATGGCACATGTTAAAGTGTGGTATAATCATCTGTGGGTTCAACTATGTGTGATGCATTGCTTAGAACGAGTGTTATGATCAGTCAAAGATCATAGAAGACATTGTCATGAAAATGATCAGCATAACAGTTAAACGGTAAATAAACATCACATACACCTTGAGCTACATGACATGTAAAAGTAAGGGGAAATGGGAAGTAAACAGAAAAATGTAAAGTTTTCATTTGAAATTTCATGAGATCGTATAGCCAGAGTTAAGGAAGTGTGTGCGCGTTAACTTCTGATCTGCTTCTATTCATTTAAAGCCGTTTGGGAAATTAATTATGTTTTTACTGTAGTAACTATAGTTTAAGTATTCCTGCTGAAATAAAAACAATAAAACCCTGCCCAAAATACAACAGAAAATATAATGGATTTAATGGTTATAATTGTATTGTATGTAAAGTATACTTGTTGTCTACTTGTATGTGGTGGATTCTATTGGTCAGAATGGAAAATCCTATTGGAATAAAACAAAAAACACACTTTTTGCACAGGATTTTGATAGAAAAATCTAATTCTAATTCACAAATTCATTGTTTTTGCAGTAAAACCACAGTATCCACAAATATACAATCTTCTCTATATAGTAACCATAGTCCAATTAAGCTATTTTTAGTAAAAAAAATTGAGTTGCTCTCTATTTCACAGTAACTAAAAATGTACCATAGTTTCATTATAGTAGCTATAGTTTACTGTATGCTTGTAGTTAAACTATGGTATTACAAATGGTAATAAATCCAGCAAACACATGGCTTCTACACTTTACTATAAACAAGAACCTTACTTCTTACTGGCAAATTGCTGCTAAAACTGGTTAAGGGAATATACAAAAAAAAAAAACACTGCACATAAATACATATGTCATGATTCACGTGGAGAACAACCCAAGTGCAGGCAGCGTATCAGGGGGTATAACAAAAACAAGATTTATTTGAACACCAAAAAACAAAGCAAAGACCCACCGTGGGGTGTAAACAGGGAAACAGGATAATAAAATAGGAAACAGGACGAAGACTTACTAACACGAAACAAACACTTGACATAAACTAAACTAGACACTTACTAAAACTTGACTTGAATATCCACAGAGCAGGAGAAGACACAACGCCAAACAGCGTACAAGAAAACAAGCACAACGAACAAGCACAGGACAATAGACACAAGGATATTATATAGGGGGACAGACAGAGGATAATTAACAAGGGAACAGCTGTAGGGGATGAAACACTAATGGAGAGAAAAATGAGGAACGAGAGGGCGGGAACAGAGACAAGACCAGAGAGAGAGTATATGGAAGGCCTACAGGGCCAAAACGCCTCTCTCCACATAAAACCTAAGGCTTTGCCATGATTCTGCCACAAGACCAAGAAAGACATGACATGATGGGACAGAATCATGACAGATCCCCATGTTTCATGTGGAGGGAGAGTTTTGGCCCTGTTGGCCTCCATACCCTCTCTCTGCGGTCTCGTCTCTGTTCCCGCCCTTTCGTTGCCTCATTATTGCTTGTAATGATTTCATGCCCCACACCTGTTCCATCTTGATTTTTCCTCTTATTTAATGTCCCTGTGTCCTCTATCTTGTGCTGGTTCATTATGTGTGTGACTGTTTGGTGAGTTCCTGTGCTTTGTCAGTCTAGTCCAGTTTAGTTATTTGTAAATTATGTCAAGTGTTAATTTTATTCATGTGTAGGTGTAGTCAGTTTTAGTCCAGTCCTGTCGTGTTTTCATACTCCCCTGTTTTGTTATGTTACCCCCACGTGGGTCTTTGTTTTGTATTTTTATTTTTATTAATAAATGTCTTGTTGACCCCTTACCTGCTGTCTGCACTTGGGTCCTCTGTTTGTGTCTCACCAAATCCCTGACACATATAGGCCTAGGGGGCTAATGCTAATGAGGTTAGGCTAGATGATCATACAGGATTATATCTAAACTAAACATATATATGCTAAACATATAAAGCTATTAATACCACTGATACTGTGAGCTACTCAGTGTATTCAGTAGTTTGCTCCAGAGGCATAAGGTATAAGACAATAAAACGATGCACCACTTACATAAAGGAAATTTACTTTTAATGCTTGAGTACTTTTAAAAGCACGTACTTCTGTACTTTTACTCAAATAAGAATCTGTCTTTACAACTTTTACTTGTAGAGTAATATTTGACCAGTAGTATCTGTACCGCCTCTATGTGTTTGTAAAGTAAAAAAGTAAAGTAAAACTGCAACAATAGACCATTTTCTAGTTCTGATATAGCCTAATCTACATTTCTCCATTTTCACAATACAGAATCTAATTTACTTACGAGATGGTGAGTGAACTGTAAAATCTTACCAGCACCTGATGCATTAGTCACTCACTTATGTGAAAGCCACATTCTCTATAGTGCTTTAGAAAGATTTGACTATAATTCAACATTGTGAAGGACAGGATGAAAGCTAACTCATCAGCCTTTGCGGCTGAGGAAAATTTGACATAGTTATTGATAAAGGCTGCGCCAGCTTTTAAAGATACTGTATAACCTGGGTTACTTACTGTTATTTCATGAAAGAGCTCAGCAGAATAGCTTATGTGATTCTATTGTTCTGAAGTAGTCATGTATATGAGAACAAGCACCCTATAGCCCAAGACTGTTTGCCCACTGCAACTAAGCAGGGCTGAGCCTGGTCAGTACCTGGATGGGAGTCTCCTGGGAAAGCTAGGTTGCTGTTGGAAGAGGTGTTAGTGAGACCAGCAGGGGGTGCTCACCCTGTGGTCTGTACGGGTCCTAATACCCCAGTTTAGTGATGGGGACGCTATATTGTAAAAAGCAACGTCCTTCGGATGAGATGTTAAACTGAGATCCTGACTCCCTGCGTTTATTAAAGATCCCACGGCACTTGTCGTAAAGAGTAGGGGTGTAACCCCGGTGTCCTGGTCAGATTCCCTCCACTGGCCCTTGTCAATCATGGCCTCCTAATAATCCCCACCCTCTGAATTGGCTCTATCTCGCTCTCCTCTCCACCTATAGCTGGTGTGTGGTGAGCGCACTGACGCCGTTGTACCGTGGATGCTGCACACTGGTGGTGGTTGAGGAGAGACCCCCCTCATATGATCGTAAAGCGCTTTGGGTGTGCAGCAATACACAATAAAGCGCTATATAAATGCTTCATCCATCCAACATAAAGACATGAAGACATTTGTACAGTACAAGCATGTGCGTATACATGTTTTAAAAGCATGAAAAAGTGATGTGAACTGACATGAATGTCATTAATCTCTGTAATTTTGAGGTAAAATCAGCTTTCTTTGGACATTCTGGATTACAGTAAAAGCGTATGAACAATGTATGCTTAATGTACATAATGGCCACACAGTACAAGGGTTGTGTATGATTTGTTTGACCTGTAAAAAGACCAGACCTGTACATACATAATTGTCTATATTGTATATTGTGTTTTTGCTGTTTTGTACATTGCCTATTTCTATATTATTGTATATTATTATTATTTTTTATCATCTGTGTTCTGTCCTGTTGCTGTCTTTCTGTTGCACTGTGGAGCTTCTGTCACTACAACAAATTCCTCGTATGTGGAAACATACTTGGCCAATAAAGCTCATTCTATTCTATTCTATTTCTATTCTAAAAAGACATCACTTCATAGTTAAAAGCATTTTATTAATAGACTTTTAAAAAGCTTCAACGTTTTATTTTTATTTTCATGCATATTTGCAGTACAAACACCAATAGAAAGGCTGGCAATGAATGAATGAATGAATGAATGAATGAATGAATGAATGAATGAAAGAAAGAAAGAAAGAAAGAAAGAAAGAAAGAAAGAAAGAAAGAAAGAAAGAAAGAAAGAAAGAAAGAAAGAAAGAAAGAAAGAAAGAAAGAAAGAAAGAAAGAAAGAAAGAAAGAAAGAAAGAAAGAAAGAAAGAAAGAAAGAAAGAAAGAAAGAATCAGTCAATCGATCAATAAGAATGCCAACCTGCCTGGTCAAATAACAACAACATAACCCTAAGAAATATATCATTCTGTACATTTCACACTGATCAATTCAAATGAGCACTGACCGAAATGTTTAATAATCATTCCAGCACGATCTAATGCCTCTCGTGAACATGCAGAGCTCACCCCTGAAGACTAAAGCAAACCAAATGATGAAGCGCCCACCAGCGTGGTCTGTCTTTCTGGCTGGAGGGCATAAGTTCAATGTTTTCTGATGTAATGAAAACTTGGCCGTGATGCCTGTAGATGAGTCATGCAGGGTCGAGTCATTACTTTCCACCTTTACATTAACTGAAGGGTCACTAAAACACTGACTTTAAGCAAAACACTTATATTTTTAGCAGGCAGCCAGTAGGTGTGTTTTATCAAGTGCCTATCACCACACATTGCATTCTCACTATTTGCTCAATGGGTGTAATCCTCTGAAACGATTAGGAAGGATTGTTATGGCTTGGCGCCGTGCCTCTTCAAATCCTTAGAGAAAAAGAACAAGTAACATATTTAAGAGGCAGAAGGTAGACACTACCTCTGATGGCTGAAACAAAACAATATTGAAGTAGAGTATCTTTTTGATTTATTATTTGTTCTGTCCTTCTTTCCAATTCATTTCCTTGTCTTCATTTCCCTTCTTTCTTTCTTTCTTTCTTTCTTTCTTTCTTTTTTTCTTGCTTTCCATTTCTTTCCTTTTTCCCCTCCTTTCGTATGTCTTTCTTTCTTTATTTATTTATTTCTTCTTTCCTTCCTCATTTATTACCTTTCTTTCTTTCTCTATATATTCTTTCTCTATATATTTATATATTTCGATCTTTCCAGCTCTCTTTTTTTACTACTCTGAAATGTTGACCTACACACAACCCACATTCTTCCCACAATCAATTTACAGACCATCCAATGGGTATTGCACACAAAAAGAATAGTTTTTATAATTACAGTAATTACACTCATGTCACAGTTTTTATTCCACCAGGAACCACACCAATTTTTCAAGTTTGTGACTTTACATCATAAAAGAAATCGTAATTCCCTAAGTTATACATTTATTCACTGCAGTGGTTACGCTACATTCATTTCGCTGTGGCGGGCCACCACGCCAAAAATCCTCCCCGCCATGACTACAGTAACGTTTCCCATTCATTCATAATTTGTCTGGCCATTGTTGCCAAGTTTGCAACTGTTTTACTAGATTTAGCGACTTTTCTGAACCCTTTATTGGCTTTTGTTCAGAAGACATGTATAACGACAAACCTAGCGTCTTTTTGGAAAAACCGTTCATTCAGTGGAAAATGTTATCAGTATTGCCCCACTCAGAGGCGGATTAACCATATGGGCAATTGGGCAAGTGCCCAGGGGCACCAAGACTTTAGGGGCACCAAATAAACCCGCAATACAAAATATATATTTTTATAAATGTACATAAGCATTTCTTTTTTAAGACTTAAGTCACGCATCTGCGCTAAATAGGCGTGGCACCATGTGCGGGAATACCCCCACTTTCAGATAAAAATGGTTCTGTCCTCTGCACTTTATCGACACACCTCCGCCAATATTCCCGCCCATGTTATCTGGTTAGTTACATAGATTTGAGTGAATTAACATTCAGCCAATCACAAATGAGTGTTATGAGGCGAGTCGTCTTTCGTGTAGCCTACACTTTAATCTTCAAACAGATGGAAGCGGGAACGATGCAGAGCGCGTTGTTGTAGCGGCGACTAAAAATGTGGGGATTAGCATTGATTAATAAATGTATATATACATGGCATGCGTCAGAAATAAGATGATATAGTGCCGATAATGTATGTTAATAGTACGTGGAGGTAAGGCCACTATTTAAGGTCCAAACCTGGGTTTTAAAGTGAAAGTGAAGAACGGTGTCATCACTATAGCAATCAATTCATATGTGTCCTTTTTAGTGGTGTACACTTTTATCTTAGTACTTATGTGATCGTTTAGTAAGAAGAATATACACATATTGTATTTTCACTACATCAAAACCTGAAATGTAACATTACAACACAAAGCAGGTGCCCCTTAACTACAGTAGGCCTAATTGTTAAAAATGCTTGATGGAAAGAGTTGTTTTTTGTGTTCTTTTCTACAAAAGTGTCATGTTAATGTGTAATTGTTGTAAAATAGTATATTGTAAATTTATAAAATTATAAAACAGAGCTGACAATAGAAAATATGTAAATGACAACGGCTTTATTGGGCAATAAGCTGTATGTAATGTTCAGAGAATAAAATCGAAACGGGTCTGAAGTTGCAATTTTTGCTGCCTTCATGCGCTCTCGGAAATTCAATAATTCCCATTTCAACCCGGAAATAATTCATGGAACGGTGCTCTTTGAATGTTAAAAGATACTTGTAATGTTTTAATGCTACTAAATCATTAGTAACATTAATGTTAAATACTTTTAATGTTAGTAAATCCAGACTTTACTTTCGAGTTTGTGCTGGGAAACATCCCACTTCCGAGGTGTCTTGAACGCAGTATTAAAACTACGTGATGAAGTCACAAATGTGTTAATTAGCATGTGACGTCATCAAGTACCACAGTTTCACAAAATCCTAGCGGAAACACTGCACTGTCATACAATTCTTCAAATACATAAAATAACACTTTCTGATTTGCAGCATAATCTTTTTCAGAAATATATACCTACGCATGTCATCATGTGCAGACTTGTCACAAACCGAAGGTGTGAATATAAAAATAAATTAACATTTAATTGAAATTTTAATTTCATATACTGTAATGCATTTAATTACCCCAACCTTTAGAAAGGTATAGCTTGTAAAACTCAAGATAGATAATTCTATAGGATTTGAAACCCTTTAAAGGACTCATCGGATGAGCACTTTCAACAAGTTGGTATGATTTATTAGGGTCTTGCATGAAATGTCTGGAAACTATTTTGTATGGCTGCAAACAAAACCCTTTTTGCCTCGTCAAAAACAGCTATGCTCACAGCAACCCTTTTTGGTGCATGTTTCTTTAAATGATAATGAGTTACAGCGCACCCCACCCCCCTTCAGTCCGGCGTGTCAACACGACACACGTGTGGTACTGCCATTTAGCAAAATTATGTTTCCTGAACTCGTCTGCAGTTAGTTTCATTTTAAACGTCTCAAATCATTCATCCGGAGACTAAAAAATCCATCACAGCAAACAGCACATCCTAATGCGCTCACGTTGTGCGTGTGTGCTTGCCTAAAATCCACAGAATGCGCACCTGCAGATCTCAGCAGAATTACTTGGATTTTAGCGCTTCTCGCTGACAAGTTATAACGTTACACACACAACGTGAGTGCATAACTAGTATGCTGTGACAGATTTTTCAGCCTTAGGACGAATGTTTGAGACGTTTAAAACGAAACTAACTGCAGAGTTCGCCCCTGTTCATTAGCAAAACAAACAGCTTGCTGCAGCTGAACATATTAACGCACATAATGTATTAACATTCATACAGCTAAACTCCAAGTGCCCATTTGCCAAATAACATATAAATATAGAGTAAGTTTAACACTGGCTTTGAATGTTCTATTTAGCCCGTGACTGACTTAGCTCCCTTCGCTATCGTATGCTAACGTTATCCTCCTATATATACATATATACATGTACTGTATGTCAATTCAGACTGTTAATAAATATTACTTAGATCGGCAGCTTTGTCTCGTTCAGTTGGTCTCGATCCCTCTTGAGGAACAACTTTGAAGTTAATCCTGCTTGTACTGTCCCAGGTTAATAAAGCACTCTGGCTTGAAGTGATTCGCGCAAACAAGCAGGTTTTTACTCATGGTTTCTGAGGGATTTCCACTAAAAATAAAATGAATCCACTCCTGTCTCTTCCGAGGTTGGGACTCTGTGCAGAGACTACATTGCATGTTGCATGTTGTCCACGAACTTTAGCCCTGGCGTCACGAACACCGCTGTCGCTTGTGAAAACAACAATGGCGGCAGCGCCGTGGGTGGAACTGTGTAGATTAAGGAGCGGTAATATTATAATAAGATCCTGCTTTTACGTCACAACAGGAGCGAAATCTGAACGGCTCGATTTCTCACATGCGTGCAGGGAAAGTCTCATCAAAACAAACTTACTGGGATCTTGTTTTTCACGTTTTCTGGGTTGCTAGATGCACCAGGGACCCGATTATAGCACTTAAACACAGAAACATTTGGATTTTCATCCGATGACTCCTTTAAAGAAGGTTAAAAGCATTTTTATGTAAACATATAAATATGGCTACATATGATGAATGATGAAATGAGGATTGTGAAGTTTCCATTAGAGTTATTAGAAATGTACCAGTAACTGATGTCTTTTATGATTCTTTTAATGTCCACTTCATCTGTCTACCCCTATATACATGTTCTGGAGATATAACCCATAGTAATTATAGGCATGCATCCAGGTAATCAAAGGAAAGGATTGCTCGCAAGGCTATTTATTTTATCCACAGGGTTTCACTGTAATTAAAACCCAGTGAGGTTATGCTCGATCCAAAAGCATTAATTTCCTTGCGAACTTTGTTCATTATTTTCCCTTTCTTTTTCTTTTGAGTTGTTAAGGCCATTTATGACCAGCTTCAATAAAAGTGCACATGCAGTACATTTTTAGACTTTTAGTCTCAAATCTCATTCCCATCAAAAGCAGTGTAATCAGGGTGCAGGTTTTACTCCATCATTATCTCAGGCATCACATGGATGTATAGAGCTTCATGGTCTTTAGCATTTCTGCATTTAAATTTGTCTGAAGCGCTGCAACAGCTGTTTGATTTTGTGCATGTTTCTTATCACGGGTTTAATGTGCTGTGACGGATAATGCAAATGTCAATGATGTCTCTTCAGCACGCAATTGCTGATTTATGCTTTAATCACACCCTGTTCCCGTTATATCATGCGCTTTCATGCGAAGATAAAGGCACCCAGATAGAACGGATCCAGTCATAGTTGACTGTCTCTGAAATGCCTTTCTGCCTGAAAGCTTGTCTAATTTTCCTTATACACTTTCAGCATTCACTATAAAAATAGTAAAGCTATGAATTAATACATAAGACCTCACAATCGGGTCTGATGTTCCACTATATGGAGTAAGTTGACCTAAAAAAGCAGCAAGCGCGGTTGATGGATCGAGCATTCATTCAAATACTTCTGCCAATAATTAGGTGATAAATGGGTGCCGTTGGGTCTATTGATATTCTACTTCCTTTTTACAATGCTGCACCTGAGTTGCCATGGCAATGGTGCTCAATGGAAGTGAAGTGCGGCGTTACAGCTGCGAGATCTGATACAGGCATTCTGAAAGAGAGCCAGACAATTGAGGTTTGGAAGAAGCAACTGTTTCTGTCAAACCTGATTGTTTTACCATGGCATTTCAACATCCCCAGTTTCCCTTATCATTGATCTGTTTGGAAAATCAAATTTCATATCGCCCACAGGTATTTCCTCGACTTTGGTTCAGACGCAACCATCTCTCTTCAAATGAAAGAACAAGTGTATTACAGCTGGAACACCACAGATTCACAAATCTTAATAATATTGGACACTGTGGACTTTTAGAAGATTTACTTTCTGAAACATAAATTCACATGCTCACCAGTTCATTTAGTCTGCATATTAACAATGTCTATTAGCATCATATATGCATCACAAGACTGCATCATTTCCACTTTATTTCAATACATTGTACATTACGGGTTGTGTTTAGTAACATGCTGGGATGGAAATTGTATTTTAAACATTTTTTTAATTAAATAACAGCCTCATTTGTCATCATTTGTGTATAATTGATATAATGCATTTACATACCATCCATGTTCAAATGTTAGCTTCATTCTTTCTTTAGAAAGTCATATGTTCAAAAATACAATGGCTTGTGTTTAATGATGGATTTTCATATTTTCACATTAAAAGAAATCCTAGAGAGGAGTAATGCTATTTCCGGGGTTGAGTTTCTTTTCAGCCCAGCATTGGGTCAAAAGGGGACGAACCCAGCCGTTAGGCTGTAAATCAACCTATGCTGGGTTGTTTTAACCCATTGTTGAGTTAACTTGTTAACTTAACCCAAATTCTGTTTTTTTTTCCTTTTTTGACCCAACGCTGGGTTAAAAATAGTCTCAGCCTCAGACATCTCGCCTACAGACCGTTGGCTAAACGTCTGATGCATAAGGCACACTTTTCTGGAAACACTTCAGCACATTCGAAGTCGTCATCTGATTGATTGATTGGTTTTACAGGATGCGTGTCGCATTCTTTAACGGTCCGCCTGGAAACAACATGAAGCCTTCTGATCTAAGAAGTGAGCTTTTGTGTTTACAACGGTTGAAATAAGAATTCATCAAGATCGACTAAACGCTTAATTTTTAAAAGTATGCGAAGATCACGGCATAAACTTGTCAAAACGGCTGTTTTGACACGTTCGTGAATGTACACCGGTCTGTTACTGCGGGGACATTTCCACGCCTCTAAACATGACGCGGCACAAAACGAAACGCAATTGGTTGCTTTACCTGTCAGTCATGTGGCCTCTTGGACAGGACTTGGCCAAAGAAAGCGGCCAAAGTTTCCAGACCTTCACTATGAATGTTAAAAATTACAAAGCATTTTGTAAAGTGTAAGAGACAAAAATTTGGTTTTAAAGATCCCAACATGATTTTTTTTGCTTTCCCTTCTGTGGTTCTTTACTGAGCCTAATTTACATTTTAAGTTTCTTGTAAGTTTATTTTTTTCTGTTGAAAGTGCCACAGCGGTTTTAGTGACTTCCCCAATGTTGAATGTTGGAACAAGCACATACAGTTTGTGGGATTCAGGTCATATTTTTGGCCAAATGTAGTTTAGCTCCAATTGGATTGGACACCCACCTCAATACCAAGATTATTTTCTTAGACAGCACCGGTGTCAAACACACAAACATCTTCCTGTAAAATTAATCTTCATTTTCAGCCTGCTGTCAAACACGACACACTGCGCTACGTGATGGAATCCCACGTGCCATCAAAAGGACCCATGCAGAAACCTGATGAAACTGTCTTTACAACAGATAACACCACCAAATGTGGTCCCGGTAAGAAAATGAAAAAGAAAGGCGATTGGGGAAGTGTCACACAGAGACCTAAAGGTATAAGCTAGACCCATCATGAAGTCATCAAGGTGAGTGACACAGACCACACCTCATACTTGCCACCCCCCACACACTAAAATGACATGCTGCTTCTCTTCAAGACGTGACGAATGCAGAATATCAAATGCCAATTAAAGTTCGGACAAGAAGTCGGTGGAGTGACATTTAATTTACCCTGGTCAGGAAAAAATAAAGAAATGAAAAGTCTCTCAATGATGGGATGCCTGTCTATACAAATATTGTATAGAGAAATATTGTAATTGCATTTAGGAAAAAACATACAAGACATTTATCTGGCATTGAAAAATTGAAAATTCATATAGGATGTGTGTCTCAGCGTATCTGAGACCTCGTATCTCCATATTTCGTTATTTTTAGTCACTGGGTTTTCCAAATATCTAAACAATAAAAAGCTTAGAAAAGTGCTTGTCAACTTTGACGACACAGTATTTAATCATTTGAAAAGTACTGTATCTTGTGAATTTCCTGTAAAACTGTGAATTTGGACATACAAGGTTTCGGAAGGACAGCAACAATATGCATAATAAAAGCACATGTAAGCTTTAAATCCTTGTTTTAGCTTAAAGGTTGACTGACAGCAAAGTAGGTGGCCTTTTTACACCTCAGGACTCCATTTACACCCGTATTTAGTCTGATCAGCAGCTACACACGTTAAGAGGATAAAGGGACGATGTGATGTCTGTATTTTTAGATGGTTTAATAATGTTTTCATTAAAACTCCTCATTTAGCTTTCAAGTTCAGTGGAGGGCGAAAGAAAAGCGGAGATGTTCTCTTCAAAGCCTTCAACTAACTGTTCTCCACTGATCTTGCACCTAAAGTAATCTTCATGAACTTTCAATTTGCATTACTTGAGATTAGAATTTTAGATTAGAAGCATTAAGTGACGTCTGAGGACTCAAGATGATAGTAATGCCTCGTTTTCCGGTCCAAAGCTCTGCTTGCTGTCTGCAATTATGGAAATGTCTTTTATCATAATGTTAATGTCGGGAATAACAGCACTTTCCACCTCCACGGAGTAGGCTGGCCCAGGGTTCACCCCACATAAAACGCAGCCAAAGATAATAACTTGGAGTTTTAAAAAATCACGTTCGGATACAGGCTCGACATAATCAATACAAGCTGACAAGTATGCAACATCTCATCACGTTTTGCCGGGTTGTGCAGTCGCGTAAATATATATGAAGAATTCTCGGGCGGGCAAATAAACAGTAATGAAATCATGTTGGCTTCAATGAGTTCGTCTTGGTGAGAGTGACTCGCCATCGAACGATAGCAAATAATTGGTCTGGGACTACAAGATGTTTCTGAAGAGAAAGCGGGAGCAAGAAAACACAGCTTTATAAAAAATCTACAAGGAAGTGTAGACTGGAGAGATGGACATCACGTGAAAATAATTGAAACTCGGATTGGAAATAATAATTGAATGGAAAGCTATAATTGCATTAGCTGTAGGGCAAAATATAAATTGCCTGAAAGTATAATTTGATAACTTGCTAATACAGTTACTGTCCAAATTATAGCTGTTTTTCGGAAGCGATTTCTAAGCTTACATTTACATTTAGTCATTTAGCAGACTCTTTTATCCAAAGCGACTTACAAATGAGGTAAACTATGGAAGCAATTGGAACAACATGAGGACAACAAAAAGCATGAGCGCAGTAAAGTATTGTATTATAGCTTGTACTGTATAGGGCTTTGAAAATATCCTCTCAGGTAGTACTGTGTGTACAAGCTGTTGTTCAGAAAGTGAACATTTTTATTTTGTTTTAAAAAAAATGTTTGTTTAAGAAATCCAGTGTGACGATTTATGTAGTGTCAGACTAACAGTAGTCTTCCTCTTTAGTGCTGGCACATTTTGCATTTAAACAGCTATGCCTTGCTTAATAATTGGAGTAATACGGTTCACTTGTGGAACAAAATGACAGCTCGAAGTAAAATTTTGAAAGAGCTATTATGTGCAGAATTGGCTGTAGGGCATGTTCTGTAATTTCTAATGAAAATGTCATTTCTAAATGATAATCGTAACACGTTTCTAGTCATAGTTTAGCAATTCCAAGTTTGTTACTTATAGCTCATGGCGGCAATAAAATATTCCATAAAATTGCATAAAATAATGGCATTTTATAGACAACGAAATGCATCAATAGTTTAGAGGTTACTTTGGCTCCTAATGTGTTATTTATACGCAACATATAAGTTATGATTACCAATAACACATATTTAATTTAATTTATAATGGGACACCATGCTGTGTTACGGTGTGCTGTTTACTATAACTGCTGCAACATGGCCCAGGGTTCAATCCACAATTAGCTGAAAATTATAGAGCAGTCCTATTTATAGAGTAAATATTTTGTGATTTATAAGGTCCTACTTTGGTTTATGGAGTGTCCAACGATAAGTTTACGTACATACACGGTGTAAAAACACTTTCATTTTCTAATAATAGGCAGTTATTGTTACCTTACCTTACCTTACTTCTTGACCTACTCTCAAATGATTCGTTCTGCGATTCATCTGTCTAATCTCCTCCTTTCTGTTAGCCACTATGATCTGATTGGTCAGATGGTCTAGTCTGCTGTGATTGGTCTACTGAGTGCTATTTCGCAAATGGAACGTGGGCGAGCATTACACGGAGTGACGCAAATCTTACACGGAACTGATATTAGAACGAAAGACGAGTCGTCTGATTCAGAGTCGAATCCTTTTTTCCAAAGCCAATAACTTTGTTATTCGTTCACTTTCGGCTTTACAACTTTGTTATTCGTTCACTTTCGGCTTTACAACTTGGCAGACTGCTTACAGTCACACACAGCAAAATTACACACTGCATGGAATGTAATTTTAAGGACATTGTAATAGTTACTCTTTAATCTCCTTTTGAATGTGCGCTTCATGATTGAAATGGGGCTTTCTGAACGCGTAATCTTGATTTTTGAGCTCCTTTTGAGTCTTTCTTTAACCATAATTCAAAGATGATTGTTCTCCTTTATTGATTCCCTGTGCTAAATGCCCTCAACAGACCTCAGAATATAAATGCTTTTCTTTAGCTCAGAGACACATGAAGAAGCCTAATATGATCATTCATTCATCCTTAAGGAGATCAAAGGTGATAGCTCTGATTCAATTCCCAGATGCTTAGAATGCTTGCTCTTTTAAATATTGATGTAGCCCATATGCAAGATGCTTAGAATATTTTACCTTCTTAAAACATTCATGTCTTTAGTTACCTGACCTCTCTATGGACTCACATTAGACTTGCAGAACTGACCTTAAAGGCGGATTTATGCACAGCAAAATCGCCAGTGTTAAAAAGGGTCAAATTAACTCTCACAGTGTTTATATAATCCACACTTTGAGATTGTGGATTATATATACAGTACACTGTGAGTGTTAATTTGACCTTTTTAACACTGGCGATTTTACTGTGTGGAAGTCTTTTTGTTTTTTTAACCTTGGGAATATATGAAGAACTCTTCTGGCATTCTTTATGAATGTGGTTCAATTGATTGTATGAGAACATGTATAAGTGTTTTTGAATGACTGATGTTTTCCAGAGTAATTCTGAGAAGAAGTCAAACAAACCTCTCCAAAAGAGCCTCTTCATGACTGTTGAGGAAAACAAGATCAAGACTTTTGTGAAAGTCATATCAGAGCTAAAAATCCAGTGGTTAGAAAACCTTCTAAAGACTGCACACTGTGAACATGCATAGCCTGAAACACAGTGAAAAGAAGTGCACAGTAGTGGCCAAAAGTGATGCCCTAAAGTGTAGAGATAGACGGACAATGACCGAAAAAAGCATTTTTCACACTATGGACTATTGGCCAATAGTTTAAAAACAGCCGATGATCAGGGCCGATATATCCTGTCAATCAAAAGAGGACAGGAAAATGCTGTGAATTTGTATATATAAAATGTTAAGAAATATCACCAGTTTGATGTTCAATATTAATAGTCATTATATGAATTAATAACATTCAGAAAGTAAAGAAATATTCATATTCATCAGAATTGGTATAGGCAGATATCACTCTGAATAATCGGCTACCAGTATCGCTGAAGAAATTTTTTGCATCTCTACAAAAGTGCAAAATATACTATTGGAGAAACTTTTGTTTGCATATTGCATATGGGCTATATCAATATTTACAGGAGCAAGCAACACACACCACTAACTTACTTTGAATATGTAAAAGTTAAATCATTCACACACCACAGTGTGGTGAAATTCCCAGACAGAGGAAAGCACGTTGATCCTTAGTGGAGTCTTAAGAGCTCAACCTCATAGCCCACAGCTGGAGTAGAAATGGTACCTTGTGGCCTCATAACACACTGGGATTTTTACTTTTTTGCTAAGTGAGAATATCCAGGTTTTAAGAAGCACTTAGGCTCTTACCACACCTCACGGCGAGTGAGCACATAAGTCTATCTGACAAGGGAATTGCATAAGGATTAGAGAGCGCATGGATCTTAATTCAGTGTCTGTAGCAGAACTCTGAAGCAGGACCTGTTTGAGAGGAAAGCAGGTGTTTTGCTCTAACTTTACTCTCAGTTTGAGGACCAGGCTAAGTGCACTTTTCTGAAGAGTCTCAGTGGTTTTGTCAGTAAGCAGTCCAATGAAGTGCAAGGTTGTTCTGTGTAACTCAAATACTTTAATTCAAGACATTCTTCAGGCAAGTACAAAGACACTTGCTTCTCGTCCTCTTATCTTTATGGTATTTTTTCTTTATTTGTTTGTTGTTTACACCTCTTCATTTTTCTTTGTCATCAGTTTGCTTTTTTTCATTTACTTTAGTGGAAACAATTGACAATAACTTTCCATTTATTTACGTTAAGTTAAATATAAACTAATAAAACAATAACCAACTCTGCAGCATTTATTTATATACAGTATGTTCAATTCAACATTTGTTCATTTTACAGCAATTGTCCTGCCTGTAGTACAAATACCATTTAAAATGAGACTTTAGGAATGCTAAGGGATTAACTTAAATTCACAAAGATTTTAAAAGTATTGTTAGTTCAATAGTGAATGCATACTAATGGTAATAAATGGAAACTTATAGTAGATTGTTACAGATTAATCATACTTTTCAGTTTAGTGTTTAACTGTCTCAACTCTGTTGTCTTGACAAAAATGCATAGGTACAAAAGTGTGTCTCTTTCGATTTGTTCTGTATTTATTACATGCAGTAGACACTATTATGCTATTTACCTGTTTATTTACCAGTTGTTGACTATGAAGTATACTCCAGTGCATCAACACAGTGGGAGTTAAATGCAGTCCCTTATTTCCCATTCTCACAGGCCAGGGGGCTTCGGCACAGATCCGCCTGCTGCTGTATTCAGTCACTGTCACATTACAAGTAAACAAGACAGATGGCAGTGCCCAGGTATTTCTGGGGGGTACAAATGCCTGAGTTAAGGACACATTCCTAAGAATGGGTGAGAAACTAACTTTCCAAACATAAATGAATATCTATTGATGTGCACGAGAAACTCTCAGCCCCTCCGGACATGACATCGCCTGACACAGCAATTGAGATAAGAATGGTTTTCCTGGGCAAGAGAGGAGAAGAGACCCTGAAGCCAGTCGGATTTAGTAATAATAAAATCTCATCTCGGGGCACTCATACATATTTTGCTCAATGATTTGATTTCATTTCCAGATAATAAACAAAAACAGATTATTCTCTTCCATTTGAATTGGAAGAATGGCTTCCAACGTTCCAACAAAACAAAGCATTGTATGATGTCATAAATGTACACGGGTCAGCAACTGCAAAAATACTGGATGTTTTTTCACTGTAGTGTGAAAAATGGTGCTAAACGTTCTCTTTATTGGTATATGAAGGTCAGCTGTATGCTCAACCACTCGTATTTCTTGTTGGCTCGGTCTGTCGCACAGTAAACCAAATCCTCATCCCATCATGGGGAGCAGAGGCCAGGGAGACAAGCATTTGCTGTGTAAACTCACTGAACTGCACAAACACAGGGAGCATCGAGGTCTGGTGTTTGCTGCTAATAGGTTGGCTGTTAAAACAAAAAATGTGTAAAGAACAAGAGGACTGTTGCTGATAAGAGCTCTGCGGGTTTTTATCTGTCTCAGGCATTGCTACAAGAAGCCACTTTGAAACTGTACAATATGGCCTATACTGTAAACAATATAAAAATATATTGGGTTGTTTCAAACTATGGTTGCGTAAAATACAGTCAAATTTTCAATTGAGTACATTAGCCTGATAAAAAATAATCTTTTTAATGACTTCCTAAAAATAGTTGTAGTGCTAGAAACAGTCAAAATGTGTTTATTACAAAGAGAATGTTACATAATACATGTAATAAAACAAAAGCACCCCTTAAAACGCAACACTGAGTACATCCACCTAAAAAAATCTCACACCCAGATTCATATTTCAACTATTTTGACAAACAATTTTAGCATACGGTTCTCTCGGTTTTAATGGCCAACGGGTTTAGATCAAAAATCTTTTATATCTGAACTTCTACAACAGACAACGATGGCTAAATGACGCAATCACATCTAACATTACATACAAATGAAAGTAAATATACACCACTCACTTGTTTTAGCTATCTTTCACAATGCCCTTATGTTTAACGGATATGTTTAACGTTATTCTCCATAGTAGGAAATTGTTGTTTATTACTTTTAGTGTCATTCGGTTTTGTTGTCAATAGAGAATGTGAAGCTGATTATGCCCTATGTTGCATGTTGCAGTGGCGCTGCCATCTTGGGAGGATCATTCTCCACTGCTATTATTGTTTTGATATGTACCGTTGCTTGTTTTGTTTGATATAAGTTCGTAAAGCTTGGTAAATTAAAATCCAACACCTGCACCATCAGCACTGGAGCTCCTCAGGGCTGTGTTCTCTCCCCACTGCTCTTCTCCCTTTACACGAATGATTGCACATCTAAAGACCCCTCTTTCAAGCTCCTGAAGTTTGCAGACGACACCACACTGATCGGCATCATTCAGGATGGTGACGAGTCTGCTTACAGACAGGTGGTCAAGGAGCTGGCTGTCTGGTGCAGTCTTAACAACCTGGAGCTTAACACACTTAAAACTGTGGAGATGATCGTGGACTTCAGGAGAAAGCCCCCTGTTCTCCCCAAACTCACCATCATGAACAGCACTGTGACTGCAGTGGAGTCATTCAGATTCCTGGCCACCACAATTTCTCAGGATCTGAAGTGGGACACTCACATTGACTCTATTGTTAAAAAGGCCCAGCTGAGGAAGTTCAACCTGCCACAGGAGTTGCTGAAACAGTTCTACTCTGCCATCATCGAATCCATTCTCTGCACTTCTATAACTGTCTGGTTCAGCTCAGCTACCAAATCTGATCCCAGAAGACTACGGAGGTTAGTCCGTACTGCTGAGCGTATCATTGGTACAACCATCCCCACTCTCCAAGAACTGTACTCATCCAGAATGAGCAAAAGGGCTGGTAAAATCACTCTGGACCCCTCACACCCAGCACACTCCCTTTTTGAACTGTTACCGTCTGGTCGACGCTACAGAGCACTGAGCACCAGAACGACCAGACACAGGAACAGTTTCTTCCCTCAGGCAATCCATTTTATGAACACTTGACATTAAACGCGGAACACACAACTCTATATTACATTATTTGTTCACCAAATTTGCACATATCTACATACATAATTGTCTATATTGTATATTGTGTTACATACATAATTGTCTATATTGTATATTGTGTTTTTGCTGTTTTGTACATTGCCTATTTCTATATTATTGTATATTATTATTATTATTTTTTATCATGTGTGTTCTGTCCTGTTGCTGTCTTTCTGTTGCATTGTGGAGATTCTGTCACTATAACAAATTCCTCCTATGTGGAAACATACTTAGCCAATAAAGCTCATTCTATTTCTCATTCTATTTCTATTTTTCTATTTCTATATATTGAGAAATCGAATGTGAAAGAACCAGGGGCTTTTCCTGAATGACTCTCCGTATTGCTATTGAAGTTTTTAACACAGCAACCATACCATAGTTATATTTCCTAATCAAACAAGAAAAACAAAACACTGCATTGAACGCACTAGCAGCGATCATCTCAAGATGCGCGCGCAACATTCAGCACGGCATGACGTAGCTTCACATTCTCTATTCTTAATTTTCTTTTCAACAAGCTACTGTAGTTAACCTGTTAGCAGCGCAGCGTTTACACTTAAAGGGATAGTTCACCCAAAATGAATTCATCATTTATTCAACATCATATCATTGAAAATCTTCTGTGAAACACTTAAGACGATTTTTTGAGAAATGGTTTTACCATAATTTCGATATAATTTAAAGGTCCAGTCAGTGAAATTTAGCGGCAAGGTTGCGAATTGCAACCAACAGCTCACTCCACCCCTCCCCTCACCCACCCATTCGAAACACTAAGACGGCTGACAGAACATGGCGATTTACATGCAAAGGGACCCACGGTGTATGTAGATAGAAATAGCTTATTCTAAGGTAATAAAATTATAACGCTTCATTGTGTGAGCTCTTTGTACACCTCTGAAGACATAGTTATGAATATTATATTGCATTTCTGTCAATAGATCCTCCAAAAAAAGACACACTGGACTTTTAAGGGCCCATGTTAATTATGTATTTCCTTTAAAATAGTTGTGTTCTGCAGAGGAAAGAAAAGTCACACAAGCTTGGAATGACCTACGGGTGCAAAATGATGAAATAATTTTTATTTTACTTTGAGTTAACAAACTCATATCTTCTTCAGCAGGTCACTTTATGTCATAGATTGCTGAAAAAACATTTTGCACTGCAATGTGGGAAGTGTCCTGTTAATGTAGCTGTGCTTTAAATACATTTTATTGTGTTCCCTTTAGTTGAGTCCTTAACATGATTTACTTAAATGTTCTCCCATGGAGAAAATAAGCTCAGCTTGATGATTGACTCTGCGAATAAATTGCCATCTACACTAAAGCTTTTGTTTGTTATACAGAAAGAATGCAATCTTTCATAAACAATTAAGGGGAAGGGTGGTTTGCAGTGCGGTAAGCCGGTTATCTCTGGTGAACTGTAAATATAAAAGTTGTCAACCAGGCATGAACAGACATCAAAATAGTGTTAATTTTGTGAGCTTTTTTTTATTTTAGTCTTAGTTTTAGTCCCACGACAAATATACTTTTTAGTTTTTATCTTATTGTCAGGAATGGTAAGGGGAAGAACCCAAGCGCAGGCAGGCAGTGAAGGGGTTAAACAAGATATTTATTTATAACAGAACAAGACAAAACAAAAACCCACGATGGGGGAAAATCAACTAAGGAAATATATACACAAAACAAAAAGACTTCCCACCAGGGGGCAAAATGAAAACAAGACAAAGAACTAAACTCAAGGACACGACCAAACGTCTTAAATAATATCAGGCACAAAACTCACAACACACGAACAGACCAGGAACACGGGTGAGCACAGGAACACGACACCATCCAACATAACGTAACACCGTACACAATACAGGAGCACAGGACAAAGAAACATGAGGGTAAATATAGGAACACAAACGAGGGATAACGACATGGGGCAGGTGTGGTACATTAAACACTTAGGGAAGGATAACGAGGAAACGAGATGGCGGGAACAGAGACGAGACACTGGAAAAACACGAGAGGCATAAACATCTCATGGTCTTCCCACATAAAACCCAAGAACTCTGCCCCGATCCCACCACACGACTAGAATTTCATAAACAAGACGGTGGGACCGTGACACTTATTAAGTCATCCTTGTCATGTTTTTAATTTGTCTCTGTTTCAAGTGCAGTTGACTAAAGGGCGGTTTTCCAGACAGGGCTTAAGCATAGTCTCGGAAAAATTTAAATCTGAGAGATGCCTTGATCAAAAACAACTTGCACTGACATATCTTAAAATATATCACTGTGATTGTTTTGTCTCAAGATGCACACAACAGTAATGTTTTTTTTTTAAGTATGTTTTTTAAACCAATTTAATTATCCTAATTTAACTAAGGCCTAGTCCTGGTTTAAAATAATCCTTGTCTGGGAAACCGCCCCAATATACTGTATATACATGCTGTATTATGTTTAAAATGATAAAAATTGTTATTTTGCTAAAAATTATAATCACAGTGATTGTTTCCATTTGAGAAATTAGTTTTTAACCAATTTATTTATTTGTTTTTAAGTATCTCTTTTACCAATAAGCACAAATCAAAATAATGTCAAATCATGTGCATATAGTTTATTCAACTTCATCTAGCTTCATCTAAGAAATATTTCACAGAGGTTTGATCAGTGCATAAGCCTATTCATATACACCAAACCACATCCCTTAAAGTCACCATGAAATGAAACAGGAAAAGTGTTTTACACAGTGTTGCAGTGATTATTATAAATGATTTATGCGTGCACACCATTATTTTTTCAAAATTAATTTGCACTTGTAATCTTTAATCAAAAACATTAAGCTCCTCTCTTCCTCTCAACAACATCTCTTCACCACACGACCTCAGCAAAGAAGAGGTAGGACTGTACTCACTGTCCAATGGCCAGGCATTTTAAGCCCTCCCCTCCACGCCCAACTTACAACAAACCAATCAAAAAGGGAAGGGCAAAATATAGCCCGCCCTACATTTTTTCTAATTTCAGAAGCCGTTTCACTCGGATATACCTCACGATATGGAAAATTAGTCAATCGCAACTTCCGTTTCATGGTGACTTTACGTTCCCCCGCAAATTACTAGCGTCTTCCTGATGCCTGCAAAATATTGACAATTCTCGGAAACAATGCAACTGACCGTGAAAAAAAACTGGCAGAAATCGTATACTTTTTTAATCCCTTTCATCCCTGTTTGGGGGATCTGAACTCCTGTCATCTGGCGACCGCAAACATAAATACTCATACAGCAGAGGCTCGCACAAAAATCTGTAATATTTATCTTCTATTTTTTTGACAAAGACTTTCTTTTAAAAATTTTAGTCTCATCATTTTTCGTCAACGAACAAAATCAATGCAACAGCTGTTTTACACATCCAATCAATTCGCAGTGAAAAATCAAGCCACGGTCACAAATTTTCTCCTTTGAAATTCCTTTTTCACTCGGAAATGTATCAGAATAGCGAAGTAAAAACGATTGCAACTTCCGGTTCACGGGGACTTTAATGGACTTACTTTTCGTCTCATCATTGTCTCGTCTTCGTCCTGGGAAAATAGTCATTGACGAATATGTTTTGTCATTATTTTCTTTAATGAAATTAATACTACATCAAAACATAACAATGGTGATATTCAGAAGAATCAGAATCAGAATCAGAAGGAGCTTCATTACCAAGTGTGTACACACACAAGGAATTTGACTTGGGTACAGGAGCTTAGTGCAGAAGAAAGTGTACACAAACAAACAAACACACAAACATAGTGCAAATATAAATTAATATAGAAAAAATGAGAATTAAATAAAAACAATAATGCACTATATACAAAAAGTGAAAATATATAGACAAAAAACAGCACATGCTGTATATATTTTTAAAAGAGTGTACAGATGTTTTATTTACAGGTTTAACCTATTGTTTCTTACAATGTACAGTTTCCAGATGCTATGTGCAAGTATGCAATGTGATGGACAGTAGGTAGTAAGAGCATTTAATTGTTCAGGCTGAGTATAGCCTGCGGGGAAAAAAAATATTCAACACCATTATACATAATTTTAGATTATGTGAAAAATAAAC
Organism: Triplophysa rosa; assembly: GCF_024868665.1. Taxonomy (NCBI): domain Eukaryota; kingdom Metazoa; phylum Chordata; class Actinopteri; order Cypriniformes; family Nemacheilidae; genus Triplophysa; species Triplophysa rosa. The sequence continues at coordinate 7,792,358 of NC_079912.1, forward strand.
GCTGAATGTTAAAAAATGTTAAAATTTAAAATACCAATTTATGTCACTGTGCACACTGGCTCTTTAAGGAAGCGATATCATTAACAAATATAGGCTACACCAGAAGTTTGATATATGCCATTGTGTATTGGAAATATATGCTTTGTACTACAAAAAAATGACACATTTTTGTTGACTGTTAATGAATCAGCGTGTTTTTATAAACCTAATTTACATACATTCTGAATGAACCAATTAACTAAAATAATTGTTTTCTCAGCCCAAAGGACTTTAAAGCTGTATGCTCAATACAGCAATGCAGCCTAAGAAAAGCAGCTACAAAAGTTATTTTATTTTGAAAACAGCTATGCTGCTTTCACCCTGCTAAAATAAGCATCTTACTTACAGTTTCTCCCCGACACTGGTCACCAAAGTCATGAGTCTAAGTGTTGTTATCCCCAACCCACCCTTTTGTTTGTTTGTTTGTTAGTCCTTCCCCTGTTCCCGCTCTGCCTCCCTGTCTCATTCCCTTTGTCAAATTCTCAGTCTCCGCTGCTTTCTTTCCATTTTTCTTCCTCATTCCCTCCAGAAGGCTGCAAAAACACAACCTCATCCTTCCCAGAGATCAACATATGGTGCAGATGGTTGGCTGAATATAAAAAAGGCAGGAATTTTCCCCTGTGAGGCGAGATTATTCAGGGCAGTCCTGGACTGCCAACAGGAACGCTGTTTTTTGAGCACTCGAAGAAGTGAGGAGCAACTTTCGCTCTGTATTCCGAGCCGTCATTTTGTGCCACTTTCTGTGTCTACGGTCTCAGTAAGCCATTTTTTCCTGTCTCGGTCTAAATAGACTCTATCAGGGGCCACTATGGGTAGTGGAGACACACTGATATATTTACCTTTAAATGGTAATAAGGCAGAGAAAGACACAATAGGACTGCAGAATATATACGCTTGTGTATATTATATATATATATTTTCCAGTATGATATATTTGCTGCATTGAGGAATTTGCAGAAGTCTCATACTGCTGACAAACCCACACATCTATTATCTATTGCACACATACTTGCACGCCCGGTTTGAACGCATTCATAAAGACAGTGCCACTGCATCTCATTTCTCAACATCAAGGAGGGCTACAGATAGGTATCTTTGTGATCCCTGTTCTCATCTTGAGAAGGGAGATTAGAAGCAAGGGGCCAGACCAGGGGCCACCAATTACCCAGGAATAGAATCAATCCACGCTACGCTCTGATACTTTAGACAGTCCGACAATTGCAGCGAGACAGAAAGGTGGATGGGAACCAGGCTGGCTTCACACGTACAGGTGAAAATACGGTATGAATCACCAGAGCCCGCTGCGAACGAGATGTCCATCGCACACCTGATCAGGTCAGTCACAGGTGAAAAGTTCCTGTTCGGCGGGCGTAAGATAGATACAAGTCAAGATACAGTTGTGCTCAAAAGTTTACACACCTCTTGAAGAATCTGGAAAAAGCTTAAACTTTTGGAAAAATAAGAGGATGTATGAAAATGAAGGTTTATTTTTAATTTAGTCCTGTTATAAATAAGTTATTTCACTAAAGAAATGTTAACATATAGTTCACACTAAAGAAAAATAACAGAATTTCTAAAAATAGCCCAGGGCAAAAGTTTACACGCCCCTGAATCTTAATTGTCATGGTTCTGCCCCATCTTGTCTTGCTTTTCTTGATCGTGTGGCAGAGCCATGGCAGAACCTCTTGTTTCATGTGAAGGGAGGTTATTTTGGCCCTTATGGCTCGTCATACTCTCTCCAGGTCTCGTCATTGTTCCTTCCCTCTTGTTTCCTCTTTAGTGCTCGTTATTAGTTCATTCCCCACACCTGTCCCCTCTTTATTTGATCCTTTATTTAATGCCCCTTTGTTCTCTGTCCTGTGCTGGTTCATTGTGTGTGTCATATGTGGTGTGTTCCTGTCTTGTCAGTGTAGTTTAGTTATTTTGTATTTAATTCAAGTGTTGTCTTAGTCTGTCTAGGTATAGTTAGTCCTTGTCCCTGATGTCATGTTTTATACCCGTGTGCTTTGTTGTTTTACCCCCACGTCGGACTTTGTTTTGTTTATTATTTATTAAATTTTGCGTTAACCCCGTACCCTCTGTCTGCACTTCGGTCCTCTGTCCGTATCTCACCACCCCCACTCCCCTGATTCTTAATACTGTATGATGTTACCTAAACAATCAATGACAGTTTTTATGTTTAGTCATAGTTGTTTAAGGGTTTCTTGTTTGTCATGAGTCATTAGACTGTCCACTGATCTTCAAAACAATCACCCAGGTCCTCCACAATCTTTGCTTTTTCAGCATTTCTGGATATTTGACTCATGTCCAGCAGTAACTGTATGATGTTGAGATTCCTCTTTTTACATTGAGGACAATCAAGAGACTCATACACAACTATTACAATCAGTGTTGGGTGTAACTAGTTACTAAGTAATTAGTTACTGTAACAAAATTACTTTTCCCTTGAACAAGTAAAGTAAGGGATTACTCTAATTTTTTCTGTAATTTAATTAGTTACTTCTGATGTAATTGAACTAAATACTTTGTGTAATATGTGTGTGCAATAGTGGAACTGACATCAAAATTCAAAGTCTAACTTAAAAATCCTTTCTTTAATGTATAATTCTCACATTTGTAATACATTGGTCTGTTAATAATACTACTTTTTTTTATATTATTTATTTGAATGAACTAAAAGAGCTGTTTCCTGTCTATACTTGAATCAATTCTAACCAAAGTTTATATTTAGTCATTTAGCAGGTTGATGTAAGATATAGAAAGTAATTAGTAATAAGTAATTAAATACTTTTTGGAGAGAGTAATTTGTACAGTAATCTAATTACACTATTGAATATGTAATTAACTAGTAATTAATTACTTTTCAGAGTAACTTACCCAACACTGATTACAATAGATAGAAACATCCAGTGCTGCCCACAAAGTCAACACGATTCATTTAAAATAAGGTGGGTGTAAACCTCTGAAAATGGTTTTGGTGTAAATTGTTATTGTTTCATTTATACATCTTATTTTTTCATTTACAAATGTCCTTCAGAAGATTTTAAAATACATAAATGTTTTTCAGGAAATTAAATATATTTTTTTTTACACCAAAACCATTTTCAGAGGTTTACACTGGTCATTGATTGTTTAGGTAACATCATGCAGTATTAAGAATCAGGGGCGTGTAAACTTTTTCCCTGGGCTATTTTTAGAAATTCTGTTATTATTCTTTAGTGTGAACATTATGTTAACATTTCTTTAGTGAAATAACTTGCTCAGGGCAGGACTAAATTAAAAATAAACCTTAATTTTCCTCAAAAATCCTCTTATTTTTCCAAAAGTTTCAGCTTTTTCCAGATTCTGCAAGGGGTGTGTAAACTTTTGAGCACAACTGTAGATACTAAGTCTTACAAGGGTAATAACTGAAATTGTAGCATTGTTGTAAAATTACATTTAATGGCCTAAAAACAAGGAAAAATATAAAGCTTGGAGAAATCTATTTGTTAGCCTCCCCATTCATTTCAATGGAAGTCGCTCAGCTGGTGCAATCTGAAAATGTCACAATGTAATGCAGGCTGTTGTTGAAGTATGGGCAGTTAAAAACACTGGACTCAAAAGCAAAGTGCTTTAATTCAGTTCTCATGTGAAGAGGGGCTTACATAAAAAGCATAGCAGCAAAAAATCTTTTCTAATTCGAAGGGCTAACGAGAGGATGGAAAGAGGATGAAAACGAAACGATTGCGGTTTTTGGCACAGAGCAACCCAGTACAAGTGGGACCGAAAACTTGTGATATGAGCCCATTATATTTTACTTTAATACTTTAAAATGCAAACTGATTTTCTAAAATATGATAACTGATGAATGATAAGTGGAGCTCTCTGAATAAAATATACAACAGCGATATATTATAGTGTGGCATAATGTATATAGAATTTTCAGAAAATAGTAGGCAGTAAACCATATGCTCAATGATGTTCACCTGCAAACCACAGCTGGGTCTGTCACATACAGATATAAAGAAAAAAACACACAATTTAACCATTGTTTTAACCATCAATGTATCTCAGCAGAAAGTATGGCGTGACAGATAAAATTGGGTGACAGCTAGACCATCACACAGCAACAATTACATGGAAAATAGTTCTGTTAAATCCGTGCAGAGAAAGAATAGACCACTTAGACAATGTAAGCAATGCTTATCCAACTCTGGTCCAGAAGAACTTCCTGTTTCAGTTTTTTTAACACTACACAAACTTTTGAACAGAATACAACCAACAAAATATTTAAAACTGAGTCAAAATGTTAAACAGATATCTTTATGATTTAATCATATATGTAAGACTTGTAACCAGAAGTGCCTCTGGACCAGTTTTTATATCTGGTGAAGTGCCCTATAACCTATAGTCCGTGTACACAAAAATATGAAGACTGGCATTTTTAATACTATCAAAATATTATGGTAGCCTATCATTGTAAAGGTAAATCATTAAGAATGAACACAGCTGCTGTTTCCTACTCCTTTATTTAAGCAGTTTTGTAATGATTTCAGTCATTTCTTATATATCTGAAGGTAAACATGCAGTATTTGCGATGCTTATAACTTAGTTCATATTTCATGTAGCTCCAGAAGGCCCTTGATTTTACTTCCCTTTCTGTCGGTCTCTCGACGTTGTGTCGAGCCGACAGATGGGGTTCGTCCTTGAGAACCAATCGCTTCCGACTACTTAGAAAAGGCCAATGAAAATTGGCTAATGAAATTTGCATGCCGGACTCCGCCCCCGGATATCCGGGTATAAAAGGGAGACGGCGTGCTTCATTCATTCATTCACCTTTTGTTCTTCGGAGCCTTTGCTCATGAATTGCAGACCTTCGCTACTACTTAGCAACACAGACTGCCGGTTCTACGACGTAATGCAGCGGACTGTCCCTTCCTGCGGCGACTTCCCCTGGGCGTCTCGACGGTTCCAGAGGAGTTCGAGACTCCTTCAGTCCGCACATTCTTCCCATGAGCTCATGTTGGTATCTACACTAAACTCCTCCCTACGGTAGGAAGTGGTCTCTGTAGCGCATCCCCCGCTTGAGGAAGTAGCGCTTACCCAGTGGCCTTACGGTACCACAGTTGCCGCCTGTGAGGCCGAAGGCAGGGGCCTTCCCACCTTTCAAGTAAAGCTCTGGGACCCCCTTCCTACCCACTGGTAGGTTACAATTTCGCGATATCTCTCACGGCTGACACGCCCAGGCCAGTCACTTTCGCTTCTCTAGAGATTGTGACAGGGCACAGTGTTGTGGCGTTTTCCATAGGAACCCCATCTGTCGGCTCGACACAACGTCGAGAGACCGACAGAAAGGGAACGTCTTGGTTACGGATGTAACCTCAGTTCCCTGATGGAGGGAACGAGACATTGTGTCCTTCTTGCCACAACACGTGCTGCCCTCTGCAGCAGTCGTGAGGGGTCTCAGGCTCCTCAGAACTAAGGTGAATGAATGAAGCACGCCGTCTCCCTTTTATACCCGGATATCCGGGGGCGGAGTCCGGCATGCAAATTTCATTCGCCAATTTTCATTGGCCTTTTCTAAGTAGTCGGAAGCGATTGGTTCTCAAGGACGAACCCCATCTGTCGGCTCGACACAACGTCTCGTTCCCTCCATCAGGGAACTGAGGTTACATTCGTAACCAAGACGTTTTGTGCCTGCCTTACTGTTTATTTACAGTACAACATTACTGTAAGGGGAAAAGTCATATTAAATATAATAAAAAGTTTTTTTTCTGTCTGATTTGTTGTTCGATGCCTGATACAATCCCTTTATTTCCATCATTACCATTTTCTTAGCAGAGCCTTATTGAGTTCTTCATAGCTTTGCTATTCAAAATAATGCTTATAATAACAATATAAATATTAATTAAAGTTGAAGAACTGTGAACTCAATATTATTGATTACATTATATGTAGGGTTGTCGTTTTCAGACAATGATGTACTGCAGTCGGGATGTTTGCTTTTAAATCAAGCCAATAAACAAGATGAATGAACTCACTAGAGGATGAGTGAATGTGTGGTCAATAAACTATTATTACACAGCCCTTGTGTGTCATAAAAAAGCCCTCGCCACCTTTATTACATTGATTTAGGAGGACTATTGATATGTCAAATATCTCCGCTCAACCGAGGCAGGCTGGTGTAAAGTTCATATGTATGACTACTCTCAACAACCAGGTTAACTGATCATATTAGATAGTCTCAATGATCTTTTTTAAAGACATACCCATCTCAAAATGCCACGTATGATCAAAACAAACTGTGGTTGGACGGTTGCATGTGGTCAGATGGCTCCTTTTTATAGACATTTTCATCGGACGCTCGTGGGCCTGACCCCCAGTTAACTTCCGGTTTGTGTTTGGCATGTGTCTAATAATATAACTGTTCATATTTAATTTAATTTAATTTATGTTAAATTAATATTTTACTGTATAATAACTGTATTAAATAAAAGATTTGTTGAACTTTGTTGTTTGTTCATTTTATTAAATAAACAATTTGTTGAATGGGTCCTGTATTTCGGTCGCATTTAAAGAAACCGTATGGTACATTGACATCTAGCGGTTGAGCTGGGTATCGCAGTCAAAATTCAAAATATTGGAGAGGCCATTTTAGCCAAGTAACGGTATTACGGTATAAAAGTATTTCTTTTTTCTAATAATCATACGTTTTTGTATGATTCACATTGTATGAATTCATACAAATTAGCCACCTCGTAAAATAGTAACAAATTCTTGTGAGATCAAGTTATACACAATACTTCCCATGAAACATATAATAGTGTTTACAGCTTTCACCCTGAGCCTGTGTGGTTAAATCTCAATGAAGGGTGTAGCTTACTCTTTAGTAGGCTCTCTTAGAGGTTTTTTAGCGCTTCTTTAAATAAAGCTGAGCCGCTATTACCTGACGTGTTCTTTGTTCTCAATAATTGCATGATGATCTGTAAAAGAACTCGACATTAATTTTTTTCACCGGGCCATTTTTCGTCTAGAAAAGTGGCTTCCTGGAACCTGTCAGAAACCTTTCGCAACGATTTGTGCCTTTTTGCATAAAGATATCTACTTATAAAAGGCTCGAATTGGCTTGAAATGGGCTGTCGGAGTGAGTGAAAGGCAGCTCTTAAAAACGGTCCACGTTTTCTGGAAAACGAAAAATCCAGTCCATGAAATTCCCGAGATAGCCCCTCAACGAGCTCATGCCAGGAGTCAGGGACAATGCGCGAAGCGGATCGATATTACGCTTAACTATTACAAAGAAAGATATGTTCCTGAAATTAGAAGGGACCCCCCAATCAGCGGATCAGATAAAGCGGGACAGAGGTTCTCTCAGGGCCCATTGATTTGAGACGACTAATGGAAGACTCTGTATGCACACCGACAGCAAGAGAAAAGCTTTAGAGGTTTGTTTATAAATACTTTATTACACTTGACAGGGGAAATCTACACCTTTAATGAAACTGTCAGGGGTGCTGTGATCGTAATGAGCAATCAGACCTCACTAACGCACACATATAAAGAAATACAGACCCACACGCGCACACACATATGCAAAGAACATTAATAGCACGAACCATAGGCCATGCCAAATATAATTATGTCCACATTACTCCAGCTTGAGTTCCCTGTAGATCTGGCTTGCTCTCTCTCTCTCTCTCTCTCTTTCTTTCTCTGTGTCCATTCCTCTCTGCAATGCGGTATTACCACTGCAGTTAAAAGTTATTAAATCAGAATCGGAAAGAGCTTTATTGCCAAGTACAGTATGTTTGCACATACAAGGAATTTGTTTTGGTGACAGGATATCCAGTATACAGAAACAGCAACGACAGTACAAAGAGACCATAACACAATATACAGTACACAGGTGATTTAAATAAGGGCCTATGGGTATAAAAAATAAAGAAATACAATACAATAAACATAAGATAAAGATAGAGAGAGTAAAGCCATGTGTATGTAAATATGTACAAGTAAAAAATAAGAATAGACTATTGCAGTACAAGGTATGTGCTATATACAGCAAATGAAATATAATTTACAGAAAAAGTTGTATAAAAAATAGATAGTGTATTATCTGGAGGATATAATTAATATTGCACTTAATTATTATTGAACAGAGTTGTTAATTGCATGTTGGGTTATATGACTATAAAGTGAGCCATTTATTGCTTATTTTAAAACCCAGAGGTGGAGAATTTTCTAAACTACATGGTGAAAGCAAAATTGCTTTGCAGCAAATAGAATATGTTTAATACTTGGTTTAGGTAAGTTGGCATGCGCGTTTAAAATGTGAAAACCTCTGTACTAAAACAGAGGAAATGTGTGTGTTACATTACAAACTGTTAAAACAATCACATCTAAGATAAACATTTGAAAGCATTAAAACATACAATATGTTTCCTTTCCTCTGCAGGTTCATATAATGTTGATATATTGGATTTGTGGTTGTTTTTTGTAAATACAGTAAGTGATTAAATTAAATGAATGTTACACTCATTAAAACATATTAGACATTAACTACTTTGACATTATAATGCTTTCAGTATGCTCTGCTTGAAAAAAGTCCTGAACACTCTTTGAAATGTTGCCATAAGAAGTTTCTTTTACTTTCTGTGATAAAGTTTCTCCATCATTAGCTATTAATTGAGAGTCCCGCTATGGGATTGAACTCGGTCACCTGTAGCGGTGCTCTTGTGGAGGTTCAGGCAATTTCTCTTATGACCAGTCTTACTCTATATTTTGAACACTGACAATATATTGATATTGTGTGTTTCATTGCACTTTTAGACATACAGCTTTTACTGGAGATGTACTGGTAATTGTCTGTTTAGGATTTTTGAAACACGGAAATACTTTTTTATATTTGTTTCATTAAAATATTTAACAAGGAAAAATCTATAAAGTCAGCACACCAAAGCCTAAAAAAAACCACCAGGTGATTATATCATAATGACATAATACACCAATAAAACAAAAAATGTATTGATCAGAATGCTTTAAATAATAATGAAATATTAGGTGGAAAAACAAAAATATACCATATACTGTACTACTGTATATGATTAGATAATTTGAAAAAATCATGTTTTTTTGTCATGTGCATTAAACTGCGGTCGGGTAGTTTTGATAGGTGATAATAATAAAAAATTAAACTAACTAACACAATAAAACACAATAAAAACATGATAACGTAATAAAAATGATTTCTGATTTTTTTTTTAAACTAATCTGTTTTTGCAAATAAACATACACAATTTTTAAAAAGGTTGTTCACATTGATGAAAAAAAAAATTTCATACCTTTTACCAGAGGTGGGTAGTAACGCGCTACATTTACTTCGTTACATTTACTTTAGTAACATTTTGGAAAATATGTACTTTTTAAGTAAAATTAAAAGTGTGTAGTCCTACTTTTACTCTTACTTGAGTAAATTTCTAATAGAAAATCTGTACTTTTACTTTGTTACATAGCTTACATTGCGCGACGTTCCTTCGTTCCTTCATTTTAAAATATGCTTTTTAAAACGCGTTGTTTATTTCAAGTTTGTCGTCTATTTTTACGGGCATTCCCGAGTGATCGATTCTTTTGAGTCGATTCTTTTGAAAGCATTAATTGAACAATGGGCAAAACCATTTGAATAGGCTAATGAATCAGTTCAAATGATTTGTTCAGTTCGCAGCACGATCTGAATCATCTGAAGCAGGATTACTCACTCCTCGTAGCGCGAAATTTAAGAACACAAAGAGCGTTGGATGAAGTGGATATTAATCTATATCTATACAATCAAAACTGCAAATGTGTCATATTGTTTGCCAGCGATGATAAATGCCCGCCATATGCGCGCACCCGCGCGACCTGTTCGTCAGACACAGCAACATGCGCGTTACCTGTCAGACACAGAGACGTGGGCCTGCAGAAATATACATTTGAAGAACAGAAGGAAGAAAACGGGGCGTGTGGTTCACTGTTTACTGTTTGTTTACAAGAAAGAGCGTTTCACAACACACACGTGACACAACACGAGAAAACATGAGCTTTGTTCAAAAATGTGTATTTCATTTAAGAGAGCACTGCAGATGTTCTAGATCATCTTAGGAAATGCTCTGAGTTTAGTTCATGCTTTAGTTTGACATGGTCTATTATTCTAAATAAATTGTGTAAGCTACATTAACATCAGGACTAGATGACATTTACAGAAATGCTCGTCTCTTCTGTGTTTGTCTATTATTTAGTCTCTCTAGTATATTGCAAAGATATCTGCTTATGATAATTAAAATTATTGATTAAAATGTAATATTCAAATATTGGCGTTAATATTAATTTTATGTAGTAGGCCTATATAATCAGATACAAAGTAACTAAGTAACTAGCTACTTGAGTAGTTTTTTCATTGCATACTTTTTTACTTTTACTCAAGTAATTTTTAAAATAGTGACTTTTACTTTTACTTGAGTAACAATTTCTCTAGTTACTTGTACTTTTACTTGAGTAAAGATTTTGGCTACTCTACCCACCTCTGCCTTTTACTCAAGGGTTCTTACCATTTCTTTCTTACTTTTTATAGTGTAAAGAACCTTTTTCCATTACATTGAACCTTTTGTGAAACAAACAAACAAAAAGAATCGGATGTTAAAGGTTCTTCATGGAACCATTCAACCAAAAATGGTTCTTCTATGAAAATGTGAAGAACACACCAAATACCGAAAGCCGAGGGAAATGTGTGTGTGCCAAAAAGCAAAAATACCAAAATAATTATGGCCATTGTGTATTCGCATACAGTACATGCCCATTTGGTGCAAATGACATTACATAGGATCTGTAAATGGTAGCAAATCTAAAAAAAAATGCAAGCTTTTAGGTACATTTACCCTAAAGGGCATTCTTGGAATTTGACTGCAATTTATCTGGTCGCGTGTGTGAAAGGGGTTTGTGTCTATCCACACACACACAGAGTGTACAATGTATTGTGTACTTGGTGAGATCACCCCGATTCTATACAATACTAAACATCCATGTACAAATTACTTTATAAAAACACAAGTTTTAATCAAACCCTACACACATCCTTTCACAAACACTCAATTCAAATTTGCTTCCCCTCATTGTTTTCTCGGAGGACATTCGCAAGAGACGGTTCAGTATGTACCATCGGATTCCATTTACAATCCGTTTCCTGAGTCAGCTGTTCTGTCACAATGCTGAGTTCAAAAAGACAAAGCCAGTGTCCAGTATTGCTTGTAAGGCGTCAAGCAACCGTTAACATCAAACACTAGACTCTATTGATTCTGGTACTTCCACTTTTGTGCTTCTGAAAGCGATGTGAACTGATGCCCACCGACCAACTCAAGCATTGATCTCCAAACTTTATGCATGGTGGATTCATAATAATGGCCTTAAATGATTTATTCTGCACTCCTCGCCCAGTCATTGATGCACAGCTTGGGTTAGGAACCTCACATTATCTTCGTAGGGAGTTCGGCTGAGAACTTTCTCAGTTTCTAAAGAACAGAAAAGTGTAATTTTTTGAAAGTTGAGTGCATATTTTGTGCAGTTTTAGAGTTTAAAGAAATTGGATGCTCACACTTTGAGGACAATCACATGCCCAAAATAAACATGCTACATTTTGAATGAAACCGAACAAATGGGAGAGATATATGATTTTTTTCATGTTTGAATAGCAGTATTTTTTTATAATTATAGTCTATAATATTTCAAAAGAGAGCATAAATAGTGCTGATTAGATTCCCTGCCTTTCCTGACACGACCCGTTCATACAATCTGGAATGTTTTCCGCTAGTTCAAGGAAACTCTAACTGTCTGCTAAATAACAGTTATTGAACTCCGGCATCATTGTGTGAATACAATGGAATAATATAATGGACCTGAATGGAGACCTTTATTACTTCAATTGCACATTCGTATCATCAAGCTGTCAGTCCGTTCAAGCATCTAAGCGCAAAACAACAGAGCGTGACTTTATGCTTCACAAATCTCCATCTTTTTTACACCTTTCGCAATAATAGGAAATAACAAGTTTAAACATTCGTGAACAGACGCCGCTGTCCCTATTTTCTATTCTGCGGTGCTTTCAGACTTAAATCTAACTTTTTTTAAAGGCTAAAAAAATCTTCAGCTTGGCTTTGCCAGTGCTACGGGGCATGTTGTTTTGCATAAGCACATATGAGGCCCAGATATACCATGACGGTAGACCCTGGATTAATGGAACCAGAGCGGTGAGACAGAATCAGTTGAGTAATGGTGAGGTTTTCCCGTTCATTTATCAGATCCACGAGTCCTTACGCACAGGACTGAGGAGAGAGCAGCTCCCATGGCGAAACGCATGTAAATGTTCGAGTAAACAATGCAGTGCTTTGCATAAATACAGTTACCTGCCTAGATCTAAATGCAGAAAGGGGAATAATGAAAAGGAGTGATGCTATTTATCTTGCTTACTTGATGTAATAAGAATATGCAAAAAATGCTCCTTTCTGCTTCCAAAATGGGTTCAGTGTTTAAAAATATCCGTAAAGGTGGACACCTCACATAAATGGGGTACACTTTGGTGTCACCTTAGAAGAAACACATGGTGTTTCTTGTGAGAACTATATTATTTGTTATATAAAGGTAGCTAACTGAAAAAAAAGGTAACAGTTTTTCATGAGACTGCATTTGTTAACATCTGTGTTAATGTTATTGTAATTGTTCATGCATTCTGCATTAAAGGGATAGTTCATACACCAATAAAAAAATATTAATTCATCCTCATGTCTTTGAAAACCAGTGTATGACTCTTTCGTCTGTGGAACTCAAAAGAAGATATTTTGAGAAATGTCTCAGAGGTTTTGTGTGCACGAAATGGAAGTCAATGGGGGCCAATGTTGTTTGGTTACCAACATTCTTTAAAATATATTCTTTTGTGTTCTGCAGAACACTGTAAAAACAGCTGGGGTGCCAGAAAAATACAGTAAAACAACAGTTTTAACGTAAAATTACAATGAAATTCCCGAGAAAAAACAGTAACATTCTGAGAATTTGTTTTTTTTACAATGAAGAAAGTCATACAAGTTTGGAATTACTTGGGTGAGTAAATGACAACAGAATGTGTTTTTTTGTGAACTATCCCTTTAAATATGTATAGTTGCAACTTCTGCTTTTCAAAATGATTTAGTAAATCTTAACAAATACAAACTTATTGTAAAATGTTACCCAATAACCACAAAAACTAATTTAGGTTTTATGCACAGCCCCCTTAAGTGCAGTCCTATTACACAAACTGCTATATAGTCCTAAACGTTGACAAAACAAATCCCAAAATGAAAAACCTTATATAAACTAAAAGACAATAAAACAGCTCATAAAATATTTAGTTTGACCTCCTCAAGTTGACGATCAATACTTCTGGAAGGTCCTTTCACTGACGATATAAAAAGGCAAAAAATTCAATTCTGACCTCACAATGACCTCTCAAGATCTGTCCTGCACTCTGTTCACGGAAATTGCGATATCCAGCATTTCTAAACACTCGCCCTATATAGGGAACATCTCAGCACTCCGAATTAAAGGTTTTAATCTAGACTTTTTTGTAAGCCTTCAAGAACTTGCATAATCATTCAAGATAGAGAATTACTTTGATTGCCTTTATTCAGATAAGCAGGCGCGGCCTGAGCCTACCAGCTAGATTCATTACCAAACGGTTCGGATGTGAAATAATATCTTTGGGTTTTACTTCCAGGGGAAAACTATTTGTGCTCCTTATGTGATAAAAATGTATCGAGTAAACAGCCTCCAAAGTTATGTTTGCAGACCACGTCCGCGGCATCTGAAGAATGTTATCTTTTGAAGCCCCTATCAGTTGTTAGGAATCTGAAAATTGTGAAGTCTTAACATATTCTGTTGGCAGTGCACGACTCCGCAAGGGTAGATAATCACACCGCCTCTATTCATAAATGAAATCCAACCCTAGCACCAATGAAATATTCACATCACAAATGTTTGCCATGTTGTGGTGAATTGTTCATGCACACATCTATATATAATGGACCTCTTTAGTCTTAAAATGTGAGTGCTTGTTTAAACACTGTGACAAGTTGGAAACAAACAAACTGAATTATTTTACCTTGTTGTATAAGAGGCAAGGCGGTACAACCCCACCTGAGGATTGAATCCATTAAATACCTCCGGTTATCATAATTAATACTAAACTGAATGCAAATTTCAAGGAAATCACACTCAACAAGAGTACGTTATCCAAAGTCATTCAAGCTCTACAGAATTGAACAAGTTGTCTTGAGATTTCGATTTAACTCGAGGGGACGTGCGAAGTGCTACCTTTTGACGGCTTACTTGTCTGATGATGTAAGGGTACCGACACATTCCTAATGCATCAGTGACTGAGTAATGCTCGCCTCTTGGGGGGCGTGTGCATGGGGGGGCTAGCGTTAGCAGCTAATCTATTTCCATGTTCTTGGTTGTGATAGTTCATTAACGGGTCCAAGGATGTGTGGATGCTCGGTGCTTTTATCCCCTCCAAAAGCCTCCCTGGGAGAGGCATCATTTCTCCGAAGCACTAGAGAAAAGACCGATCGTGCATTAAGCGCCACCTCAAGTTCGAAGGAATTAACAGATGGCGTTGCACTGAGAAGGAGATTGCCAAGGTTAATGATACTTAAAAATTAGCTAGATTGATGCGTAATTACAATGATGAATGGACTTAAAAGAATAGACTCGAAACTCCTATTAAAATGATCACGTTTCAATGGTTGTTTGGGAGATCCGCAGAAGCAGGATATAAGATATAACACAAACCCCCCCTGCTGTCGGGTCCGATCGAGATGCTCTTCTGTCTCCAGAGACGCCTCATCGAGGGATCAAGCGTACCCTGCTTTTAGTGATGATGTTTTGTTTTAAATAGACTGGAAGCTAATGATGGACCTACGATGGAATTTCTCATCGTAATGATCAAACCCAATGGTGCTGTATTTATATTACATTCCCTGAGGAGACAATGATGAATGTAAAACACTCGCTGCACGACGTTCCCTTAAGTTCTGTATGTTCTGTGTGCTTGAGTATAAACTGGACCAAGAAATTAGCAAACCGAGAGTGTATTTTCTTTCATTTTTTCATTCTTTATTACTCTCTTAAATGTTTTGATTCCCTTATTTATTTGTTTGTTTTTGTATTCTATTTACATCAAACTTTCCACACTCATATATATTATCAAAGTGTCAACAAAGGTAGTTTGCTTCTTACAAAGCCACCATGAAATCAAAAGGGACTTATTTTTTATGAAATAACACTTCAGCGAAGGTCTTTTCATGCATGTGCTCGTATAATATAATCATAATAACTTTTTCTGCATGACATACAGTATGTCTTAGCCTGAGGGTGGGCCTATTTTGACAGTCCAATGGCAAGACTTCCAACGATCCAATCAATTCCCGATGGACAGAATTAAGCACCGTCCTACATTTTTGGTAACACTTTAATAGTAATGTTGTTTTTGTTAACATGAGTAAATGTGCATGCTAATATGAACTAATAATGAGCAATATAGT
The DNA here is from genome assembly GCF_024868665.1 of Triplophysa rosa. Classification (NCBI taxonomy): domain Eukaryota; kingdom Metazoa; phylum Chordata; class Actinopteri; order Cypriniformes; family Nemacheilidae; genus Triplophysa; species Triplophysa rosa. The sequence goes on from NC_079912.1 coordinate 7,807,972, forward strand.
TTTTCAGCATAATTAATATTTGTTAACGTTGTTCATGTCAATACAATTGTTCATGTTAGTTTATGGTGCATCAGCTCAAGTTAATGTTAGCTAAAGTTGAAACTTTATTTAAAAAATGTATTTGGAAATGCTAAAAGTAACATGAGTTTTGTGACTTAGGTGCAATAAATAATTATCTGAACATACATAAACAATACATGTGTGCACTGAAGAGAATGTCAGTGACTGTAAATGTGAGTGATGCAGCATCTTCAGTGTATTTCTGTCTGGCCGTGTTTATTCAAATATCACTATGGCTTTGCAAAACATACTGCTGCAGACTCAACCAATAATGAAATGAGAATGCATTGTGTAAATCTTAACAATCTTGCAATATCATCCATGTAACAAAAATTACACCTTGTGCTGTATTTACCCTGCTTCAGTTCCCATTATATTCTTTATAGATGTTCAAACTGCAAGGAAAGATGACCCAAGGACAGATCTTTAAAGAACACCACATTACAAAATCTGGCGCTTCTTTCATTGTTCAACAGTATTGTTACAATATACATTTTAAAAAATATATACAAATATAAAAATAATATTACATTTCACAATATTATTACATTTTTTCTTGCACAACCTCATAACATGTAGGAAGATCTTGGATTTTTAAATAAATAAATATTAAGCTTTTTTATTACAAAGTTTCCGGAAAAATAAATGCATTTGGAGCAACATTTCATACCTGTTGTGTTTAAGTATTTTTTTTAAAAGCTACCTGTCAAGAACACGTCATGGTTTTCAAATGTTTGAACTGTATGTGCATATTTCTTTTTGTAGACTCTTTTTTATTAATGGTCATCTTTTCAAATCATTAGTGAAATTATGTGTGTGTGTGTGTGACTGAGATGACAGCAATAACAAAAAACCAAGATGAGTGCTCATTAAAACCGACTCACTCACATATCTGTTATGCGTCATGTTATTTTCACATTCTGATGTGAATGAAGTTCAAGTGGGTGGTATGTTAACTTTAATTAGTCCATTCACTTCCACCGCTTTCACTGATTCACAGTGATTTTTGGATGTGTTGCCGGCCAAATGTGAGAGGCAGATAGAAAATAGAGTTGAGTTCTGGAAGTTAAACCTTCAAAGACAGATCTAACGTTGTTCTCGTGGTTTGCTGAACCTATTAATGTTGTTAAAACTTGATTTAAAAATGTGGATAACACTTTAGTATATTGACCAACTGCACCACCCAATGATCCAGCAGGAAGAGATCTTTTAGATTTTTACACATGCTTATTTGTTTACGTCATTCGCAAATTTAGTTTTTCTAGTGAATATACATTCTAGAATACTGTGATTTACTAGAAAACTGACTTGTATGATTCGTGTTTTATAATCTGCATTAACAAAAATAGGGAAAATACTTTAGGTAGCAAGATAGCTCTGTTGTACTTCATGGAGAAAATGATAGGGAAAAGATTTAATCATAGCATAATGGAGGCACAAGTATTTGGCTACTTTTCTCACCAAGGGTATTCAGATTTTTATATAAATTAAATTTGCAATTTCGATAGAAACACAATGATCCTGTGCTTCAGAAAATTTCTCTTGTATGAATTTACCACAAGCTTGAGGGCAAACTAAAGTGCAAACTAACTGACTTGAAAGGTCACCTCGAACAATAGTTTGAACATAATTTAAAAAATTATGTTATTTGCCTCTTTTCAGACACGTCTTGGATACAAGCAAATGAGGTTGTGTCCTTTCAATGCCTATTGTGATTCGGTTAATTACATGAGATGAGAAGCTTGGGCTGCAAATATAGCTTTTAAAGGATATACAGTAAGTAAACTGTACTGTGCTGTACTGCTTGATCTGTAGTAAACGTTTGGTAATAAACGACCAAAACCAACTCATAAAGTTCGGCCTACTTACTATTAGATCACTAAATTCAAAGGCAGTTATTGTAAATGAAATGATCAGAGACAACAGTTTTGATATACTTTGCCTTACCGAAACCTGGCTTAAACCAAATGATTATTACGGTCTAAATGAGTGTACACCACCAAGCGACTGTTATATGCATGAGCCACGTCCGGTTGGTTGAGGTGGCGGTGTCGCAACAATCTTTAGAGACTTTCTTACTGTAACTCAGAGAACAGAGCATAACGTTAAATCATTTGAAATGCTTGCGTTGAACATAATTTTCCAAATGAAAATAAAAAACATTGCTTTCTTTTACATTGGCTACTGTGTATAGACCCCCTGGTCCCTACACTGATTTTCTGAAAGAGTTCGCAGACTTCTTATGGGACCTATGGGTTAACGTTGATAAAGTACTAATTGTCAGAGATTTTAATATCCACATAGATAGTGCTAACGATGCATTAGCTGTGGCGTTTACAGAGCTACTACACTCTTTTGGAGTAACACAACACATCAATGGACCCACTCATCGATTTAATCATACACTAGACTTGATTATATCTCACGGAGCCGATCTAACCAATATAGATATTATACCTCAAAGCGACGATGTCAATGATCACTATCTTATAACATGTACACTGCGCACTGCAGAAATCAGCCGTTTAGCTCGTTATCGACAGGGTAGAACAATTACCTCGACTACTAAAGATAGTTTCGCAAAGAGCTTGCCAGATCTGACTCCTTTAATAACCATACCAATAAATACAGAATCGCTCGATGACATGACCAGCAAATTGGGCACTATTTTCTCTAATACATTAGAAGCTGTCGCACCTACGAAGTCACAAAAGATTAATGAGAAAAACGTAGCACCATGGTACAATAGCACCACTCGCGCCCTTAAAAGAGAAACACGTAAACTGGAGCGCAAATGGAAACAAACCCAATTAGAGGTCTTTAAAATTGCGTTGAAAGAGAGTGCAAACTGTTATAAAAAGGCACTAAAAGCAGCAAAGGCTGAGCACCTCCGTAACCTCATAGAAACTAACAAAAACAATCCAAGGTTTTTATTTAGTACAGTTACTAAACTAACAAATAAACAGACATCACCTGACCTGGGTATTCCGCCGCACCTTGGTAGCAATGAATTCATGAATTTTTTTACAGAGAAAATCGAAAACATACGAGACAAAATAGTAAAAACTCAACCTCCAAGTCTGTCCTATAAATTAGTACCAACCATCGCCCCAAAAGAAAGGCTACAGTGTTTTTCACCTATAAAACAGGAAGATTTAATTAAACTTATTGCAACATCTAAACCTACAACTTGCTTATTAGATCCCATACCAACGAAATTATTAAAAGAGTTATTACCCGTTGCAATTGAGCCCATTTATATCATTATCAACTCGTCAATTCATCCAGGCCATGTCCCAGGACCCTTTAAACTGGCCGTCATTAAGCCTCTTATCAAGAAACCAAATTTAGACCCCAATGAACTCGGAAACTATAGACCGATTTCAAATATCCCTTACCTGTCTAAAATACTAGAAAAAGTTAGTTAACCCTAACCCCTTGGAAACATTATTAGAAAACATGGAATTAGCTTCCACTGTTTTGCAGATGATACTCAGCTATATATCTCATCAAGACCAGATGATTCCTTCCATCTATCCAAATTGGCAGAGTTCATCGAAGATATAAAACATTGGATGACTTGTAATTTCCTTCTATTAAATTCTAATAAAACAGAAATATTACTTATCGGACCAAAGACACGTGAGCAGAATATTTCGGATTATAACCTGCAAGTTGAAGGCTGCACTGTTACTCCAACAAATACAGTTAAAGACCTCTGCGTTATATTAGACAGCAACCTGTCATTTCAAAATCACATCTCAAATGTCACAAAAACAGCCTTCTTCCACCTTAGAAATGTTGCCAAGTTACGAAATATTTTAAGTGTTGCTGACGCAGAGAATCTTATTCATGCATTTGTGACCTCAAGACTTGACTACTGTAATGCACTGCTCAGTGATTGTGCTGCAACATCAATAAACAAACTACAGTTAGTTCAGAATGCAGCTGCCAGAGTTCTAACCAGGTCCAGAAAATACGATCACATAACCCCAATGTTTCAACCCTTCACTGGTTACCCATTAAGTATCGTATTGACTTTAAAGTTCTTTTAATCACTTATAAAGCCTTAAACGGTTTAGCCCCTACCTACATAACAGAGCTTCTACCACACTACAACCCATCACGCTCTCTAAGATCTCAAAACTCTGGACTTTTGATAACACCTAGAATAACTAAATCCACCAAAGGGGGCGGAGCTTTCTCATACGTAGCAACTAAACTCTGGAATAGCCTTCCCGATACTATTCCAGGGTCAGACACACTCTCCCAATTTAAATCTAGATTAAAGACACATCTTTTCAGTTAAGCATTCACTTAATGCAAAATATGCTAAATAAACCACCGGGAGACTGCATTTATTAGATATTATTTACTAGAATAATCTTGCTTGTTCTATAAACACCATGCACTGTGCTGTGTTTTACCTTTTTTGTGTTTTTCAGTTTTTCTTATTTTCTCCTGCAAAGCTGCTTTGGAACAATGCACATTGTGGAAAAGCGCTATATAAATAAAATTGAATTGAATTGAATCTGATGGTCTTCCACTAATATATACACAAATATATGTACAAAATGTACTACATTAGTATTGTATACATATTTGGCATGCTAGACCATTAATACCTAGCATTTGTTTCCATGAGACTCACTGTCTTGCCATTAGGTGTGTGTGCCTGCATGATTTGGGATAGTTTGAACAAAATATAGGCAACTGTATAACACCGAAAAATATTATATAATGTTCCTTTAAATATTTGGAATTAGTTTCATATATAACATAATTGTCAAAGCAAATACATTTTTTTCACAACTAAATGTTTTTTTTTTTTTTAAACATGACTTGGACTATATAATGAGGAAAAGGCAGCCAAAAATAGTCCAGCAACTCATTTCAATACCATTTAAAAAGCGTCGCAGGGTCAAACTTCAAAAAGCCAACTTGCCAAAAAACGTCAAAATTACAATATTACAAATTCTAAGCAAAGAATGACTATGTTGAACATCCTAAATCTTCTAAGTGATTTGTTTTGGAATGTTTTAGTTACAACATAATGCCCAGAGTTACATTTGTGAGCCTTGTGAGCCTAAAACCTTTAAACATGATCTAGAGCCCATGGCCTCCCATACTACCCAAATCTATAAATAACAAATAATTGTTACTGAAGCATCATTTAGAACAGTAATCCCATCTAGTTTATGGGGTTACAAGTGAGTTAAATTATTAATAAACTAATAATTAAACTAATTAACTAATTAAATTATTTCGATTTAGATTGGTCAAGGTTTGTTTTCCAACCATATGTTTCAATCTCTATTTATTCTGAAGTAATGTAATTTTACACAGCTTTATGTGCTCATAGACAGCAAAGAATAGACAGATGGCAGAGCTTACACAAGTTCTTATATCAACAAGCAATCTAATTCGCTTAAAACTGTGCTGACAACTTATAGTGCACCAACTGTGCTAAAGATCATATAAAAAACTACAAGAGAAATGAAATAATGTCTATTAATATTCAATGGGTCCCACAGGGTCAAACTAAGCCTCCCTGGGAATGTGCTAATAATTAGGTGATATTGTTGTAAATAACATGATTCTTAACAATTAGGATAATTACTTGCCACTTTGCACTGATTGAATTGATTAAAATGCCAACACTCAACCTTTCTTTCACTTTCAAGGTACGCCTTTCGTTTTAACTCTTCAAAGGGAATATTTGTTGCATTTGTTAGTTGACAAATTTGAATTGCTGAGTTATTTATTTTACAACAAATAGCCACAGTGATGAAATCCTCTCTGTAAAGGCTGGAATACACTACAAGACGTTTGCTCAGATTTTCAGACTGGACTTGTTGTAGAAAGTCTGCAGATTTTATCGTATAGTGTGTGATGCCCTGTTTTTCTATGCAAACTTTCAAAAAGTCTGCAAGTGTGTGATGTCTAGTTTCTGTTCAGATTTTAAAAGTTGTGTAGTGTATTCCAGCCTTTAGGAAGATTAAAAGGAATGTTCTCTTCACAACATTCACATCACAATGGATCTTTATTTCTTTATTTTGGTTTGGATGAAAGGAAATGACTACAATGCTTACGTCATTGCTCCTCAAAAACTTTATGATTCATTTTTTTCTTCACTTTAATGTCAAATAAAAAAATTCCCCAAATACTGTCACATAGCAGAGATCGTATTGTGTATTGTTTAAAGGGGTTATAAACATCAGAAAATGTGACCTTGTTAAACCTTCCCAAATCTTTTGTTACAGATCAGCTTTTATGATTTTTGTATGAATCCATATTTATATTTTATAAACAACCTAAAAATTTCACTTACATCAATTTTAACGTAATTCTTTCGTTGCTTTGCAAGCTCTGGGTTTCGTTTTGCAAATGTCAATCTGTGTAATCTTACATTCCCTTTATGATTTTATATTTTTGAAAGTTGAACAAAATCATACCACTTGTACTACATGCATACTTTTTATAAAGGCACTGATATTTCAATGCGATTTTAATTCAGTCTATTTTCTTTCATGTTACTGAAACAAGCGCATTTTCTCTCTGGCTGTTCCTGCGAGATCTCTTCTAAGTGTGAGGTGTAAAACTCAGAAACCGTACCATTTCCCCCCCTGTGTTGTCAGGGCAGATTTCCCCCGGTGTGTTTGATTCTCCTCAGAGCAATAATTCATCTTAAATTCTGCTGCGAGTCCTGTGCGCCCTTCTGTCCGACTGGGGCTGCACTCCAATTACTCATAATGCTTCTGCATGTCCAAAGCTAAGAATTAAACCAGCTCTCTCCTTAGAAATCAATAGTCCTGAAGCAATGTACTGTCCCAACATGATAAATTATGCACTTGATAGTTAATTTGCCAACAGATAGACTATTGGCACAGGTTTTAGCAAATTGGAATCACATGTGTACAGTTTCTTTTTGAATGCAAATAAAGATGTGTGTTAAAAACGGCTGTCACAATATCGAGGTTATGGTGGCCGAAAGAATTCATGATAATTATATTATTGCAATAGCTGTGTGTTTAATGTGTTTATAATGTCTTTAATGTGTTTTCTCTCTTTCTGGTCAATGAATCACTTAGAATACGAGTGTAGGGAGGCAGAGAGAGAGAGAGAAGGAGTTTGTAACATTGTGTCTCTTAAGGCAAAACTTCAAACGGGGTCTTAATTGTTTATGATATAATAGAATTAACGCAATAGCAATAATTACGGTTTTTAGTAGTATGTTATTGTCCAGTATATTGTGACACCCCTAGTGTGGAATTATGATAATATTAAATATTGATGCAATTGAAAATAATAACTCATATAAAACTGTTGAGCAAATCGTTAATTTTTCTTGACAACATTGTCATTATTTTAAAATAAAATGTTGGCATTCACAATCCCTTCATCTGCCATTGGTCAAACAAACAAGTAGTTCTGCCCTAAAATCACACCATTGGTTGGAAAGATGTTCTCCAACAAACATATAATTGCGATTGCACTACAAAGCCACATTGTTTACACTGTTTTGAGAAATTCTAAGATGTAAAAATATTTAATAAAAAACAAACATTTTCCGGCAGGTGGAGCGCCAGAAATACAACGTAAAATAACTGTTTGTTTCCTGTAAAATTAAATGTTTTTAATGTTTGTCCTGTAAGTATTTTATGTAATGTTGCGTGTTTTCCATATTTCTAAATTATACTGTATAAAACATCACGTAAAAAAATCAGCCAGAAATAAATTGTAAAAATTGCATGTTTTTCTTGTAAATGTAAAAAAAATACAGGTATTTAGACATTATGCGTAAAAAATCTGGAAAAAAAGTTTTTTTACAATGTACCAAACGGCTGTACATGTATTCTCCTGTCGTTCGTCCTTTTATGCTTCCGATCTCCTCTGTGAGAGATACGCCGGAATGACGCCCAGCTGACACTCATTATCAATCGCGTCCCGGCCTCGCTTCCTCCTCCCACGGCTCTCGTCACGCCTCCCTCGTCACATACACCAATAACCCAACATTTATAAAACTACCGGCGGCTAATTCATTCCACGTCCTCTTCACCCAAACAACAAGTCACAAACTCCCTATAAATCTACTTCAGCATCATTAAAAAATAATATTTGCACATATTTAACATTCATGTCAGCTCTGTGCAAGGAAGGCGCCAGGCGTCCTCTGGCTTTGATTTAACTGGAGTGGGCAGGCCAAGTGACCACGAAGCGGGCGGACGGGGGTGAATATTCACAGGCCGTATAATTAACTAATGAGCACGCCCCTGTGAGAGACATGACTGATGGCTTGCCTGATTGGCCAGAATCTCAGTAAGAGGGTAGGTTGCGCCCATCTGTTCTACAGGCCAATGCTGATTGACATATCGTTGCCCTGTTTTTCTTTCTTTAGGCCAGACCATTCAGGTGATTTGGGCAATTGTAGAAAATAAAGCTAAGAAAACATGGAGGGCTAAGGTTTGAGGCATTGCAGATTGTAGGTCAAAGTCTGGTCAGAGGGTTTTTGTGGGGGGTTTTCTCTTCTGGGTCTCTTTGAATATGTCGCCCATCAGACAAACTCCTCATCTGTCGAGCCCAGGGTATGGCTTCAACGTGCGAGAGACGGGCATCTTTTTCCTGTGTTGTTGGATTATATCTGACGTTTGACTACATGGACTGGGGATAAAGACAAAATTAGCCATGGTGTTGTGCACATGGAAGTAACAACATATGTGTAAAGGTTGGACAGGTCATTTGACATATGTACTGTAATTATAATAAACTGTGACATGCATGCTAAAATATCTATTCCTGTGGTACGTAAAATGATGCCTTAACTGACCTAGCCCTGAAAATAAAGGCTTTTTAGGAATCAAAAATCTGTTTATATCATTTTTTATGAGCTACTGTTGGATCCCAAGAGAAAAATATTGGTGCTCAACATTGACTCTTATTGACTTCCATTGTATGAACACAAAACCACTGACATTTCTCAAAATATCTTCTTTTGTGATCCACTGAAGAAAGAGACATACACAGGTCTTAAATGACATGAGGGTGAAAAAATGATGCGAGAATTTTTTGTTTTTTGGGGAAAAGTATCAATAAAGAACAACAACCAGAACAAAAAACAACAACATTATAGGTTTAAGTTAGCACATTTCTAACTCAGCTTAGAAATATAAAATACAATTTGTCAAAGGTGTGACAAAAAAACTGTCCACCCCAGAATTCCAAGTATGCCTCGAAATGACGGCGAATAAAAAGCCAATTATTTCCACCTGTCACAATTACTCACCTGTGACATCCCCCAAAAATGGAGGTGTCAGACGAAATATTGTGATGCTTATTCTTCCAACACTATCAGCCATTTGTTTTGGACAAGCTGGATAATGAGAGAGAGTCTTCCCCTCTCCTGAAGTCATCGACCACTAATCGCACGTGTAAAAATAATCGCTCAATATGCTGTGGACTTTGTTGACTGCTAAATGGCTTAAATTGCCAGGTTGCAGATTTCACATGCGCTTGTTTCATTTTGGCTAGAGTGTAAATATAATGTGACATGAGAGAGAGGGAGAATAATGAGAAATAATGGGCACATTGAATGTTAAAGTCAACATGAAACAGCCATCACAATTCATTTTAATGGCGTTATGTGACATGTTTTAGAGTGAAACTGGAGAAAACCGCTAAAATTAGGCTTAATTTTAAATAATCAGGATACCAAAAGGATTGTGAAATAGGAATGGTCAAACAGTCTTAATCATTATGATTTTAAATAGGCCTGTACTGTAAATAACATTTTTGAAGAATACAATCCCACGACACACACTAAATCATCAGATGTGAAAAATGCCTCGACAGGCGCAAATGAAAAATTCAATGAAGAGAGGAGACCGGGATCCGATTAGCGGCCTGCTGCAATGTCTCCTCTTATCCGTCATTTCAAATCTCAGCGTGCCCCCCAGGCCATGGTGGTCTATGGTTCAGTCCATAATCAATATGAAAGCAGCTGGGAGGGTCCACAGAAGCATTCGTCAGTCGGGGTCTGTGTCGCCTGTTGAAGGACCACGTCCGGTGTTCTAGATGAGGGGGCTGCGGCTCATAAACCTCCCGGTGAGACCCCCTACCGCCTTCCCATGCAGGCAGAAAGATCCATTCCGGACAATCTGCAGACTTCAGCGTTCCACGTCCGGTGATGTACAGCCATTTCCCCAGGCTTTAGTTCATAGAATGAAGAGCTATGCTCACCCTCAGAGTCACTAATGAAGATCAAACAGGTTGTGGTGATGGCTACACTGCCCCCTGTGCGCGCATGCTTTCGCTGCCAAACAAATTATTCTAATGCTGAGAGCATGAAATTGGACCTGCAGGGAGAGATGTGCTTGCTCACCCTCAGTTTGAGCTTAAAGAGGAAGCGTATCTGTGTGTGCGAGCGTGTTTATTTTTGTGTGGAACTTCATATTCCTCTGTTGGCTGTGTGCACGTGTAAATAGGCTACATTGGAATTCACTAAACACATTTACATTTGGAATACATTTCTAGTGACTTTATTTTACATTTGACTGATTCACGTGTTCCTTAGAATTGAAACAACATTGCTAGCATCATGCGCTAGTGTCGGAGCTACAGGAGTGCTAGTAACACAAATAGTTGCCAGACTTAGTGAGTTGTATTTCAAGCAAAACTCTATTGACAGAAATCTATTGACAAAAAAACAATATAATATACATACTGTAACTATGTCTTCAGAGGTGTAAAAAGACCTTACATAATTAAGCGTTATGTTTTTATTATCTTTGAATGAGCTATTTCTATCTAGATACACCGCGGGTCCCCTTACATGGAATTCGCCATGTTGTTTCTAGATGTAGCCCAGATGAAGAAAAAACAAACACGATTTAAAAGAGACTATTTGAGGTAATTATTTACATTGGCAAAGTTATAACTGTCCTATTTTATGTTAATGCATCGCTCAGTTCATATGACCTCATGTGGGGAGTGCTTAGCCCTAGACAGCCAATTATGAGCTACGCAGGTCACGTTCAGTTGTCAGCTTGGAGGTGAAGTCCCAGCTGAGTTGTTGTTCCGGTCGCTCTGATCTCGGGGAAAATAATAATAATAATAATAAAAATAAGAGAGCGCAGCTAACTGCTAAAAGGGCGGAGAAAGGGAAAAAAAGAGAAACCCATGATAGCAGAGAGATATAAGAGCAGTATAATTGCTTATTGAGAGTTCGGAGCTTAGTGACTGAACGACGGAGACGAGCTACGGCGGCTAACCACTTAGCTTTCCACCTTGTGAGCTGCTGCAAGCGCCTTAGCATCCACGTGCTCGGACTTTGAAATACAGAACAACGGTGAGAAATATATATATCCCTTTTAGCTATTTTGGGGTTACTTTGCTGTTTCTCAGTGTGTTAGCGGAAGCGATAGAGATGCTAATGGGTATAGGAGTGGATTGAGGCGTGTAATGGTGCAATGGTTGAACATGTATACTGCGGCTGTTATTTTAAGCCGATGCAAAGGGAAGTTGTTTTATTTTTATATTGCCAATTTAACACAAGAAGTAATTTGATAATCCATGTGAGTTTAAAGTTACTAGGAGGGTAAATTTTGGTGCAGTTTCTCTCACGCTAGTAGGCCTATAGTGTATGAGAAGTGATTAAGCACATTTCCTTGATATCTCTGAAAGCCACTCATTATGGGTAATTACTGTTGTTTTAATTCGCGTGTCATGTTATCCTGTTTTGATATGGATATGATATGTTTTGCATTTTAATGGATACTTAACATGAGTATTATAGAATTGCTGTTAATGTGAAGGGTAACACATGTGAGTTCTTGAATGTTTAGTTCTCATATTTGAATTTTTGATATTTTTGAATGTTTAATGTTGTACAACTGAAACTGAAGATTTGAGATTTATTAAGATTTAAGATATAGGTATGAGGGTTGATGCAATGTGTAACGGCATGACACTTAAGCCTTTAATGATGCATTTGAAATTGAGATTATAATAAGTATGACCTTGTTTATAGGTCAGGTTTTTTGAGAGGACGGGAAAATTCCGAGGACCAGGACGTTATCCTGATTGTGTCAGATGGCGAGCCAAACCCTTTGAAGGAAAAGACGCAGACAATGAGATACACACGTACACACACTCGCACATTCACTTTACAATTCTTTGGACATTTAACATCAGGTTAAACCTGCAACCATAAAAAAGGAAAAAAATTGAAAAGGGCCCCAACGGACACATTTAATTTTTTTGTGTGCACACATTTATTTGTTTTCTGGTCAATTTGGTTTATTACTTCTTAAGTTATGTAAACTGAACATTTATTTTTCATTGTATGAAACAAATGCAAGAGTGGTTACTCAACATTTATTCCTCTGTCTGGTTCATTATTGCTGCTCAACGCGTTGGCTCCTAACGAATTTTGATATCTTCTGATTCTGGCCGTGGTTTATTCTTGATCCCAGTTCTTATTATACTGTAATTCATTTTTATACCCCTAAAATTGGTTACATACAGTAGCCCTAAACGGACAAATTGCTCACAGAGCGCATTTCATAAATACGTTATCTCCTTCAGCAAAGAAGCGAAAATGTGACAAAATCTTAGTCCTGTGTCAGCCACCGTAATGCTTCGAAAGGGAGGGGTGGAGTGAGCCGTTGGTTGCAATTCACAACCTCACTGCTAGATGCCGCTAAAATCTCCACATTGCTCCTTTAAATATAATTAAAAATGCCTTAAGTAACCAACTGCTTTGAACAGATTCAAAAGCAAAACAACACAACAGTAACAGAACAATAATATTTTGTATTATATTTTCTGAGTTGGCACGTTTTGGCATAAAAAAATCATATTCGACCTCTGCTTTACAATAACAGCATCCATGCTTTTATTATTCTTCAGACATTTATGTACTGTCTGCTTTATTTCTTCTCAAAGCCAGAAGCATTTTAATTCAGCTTTCACACTTGAAATGTAAACGGTTCAGAAAATAAGGTACTTGCAATTATTCATGGTATTATGAAGTGTGCACGATAACAATATTGTGCATGTTTGTGATCACGGTACATTGTAACATATCTAGTGTACAGTACATTAATTACTGCAGCAGAAATTCATCAAAGGATGGAAAACTGCATCATAAGCGGTGATATATCACCCAGTGTAGATGATCATACCTTCTGCATTTTAAAGAGCTTGTTGTGGACTGCAGTGGTGTAGTGATGCTGTACAGTCACAGTAAATATGTCGTCGTGCCAGTGGTCTGCTGCATCTTCCACAAACGCAAGCTCTCAGACCACCACCATCCCCGCACGTTTGCATTGCATACATGTGTCTGCACTACCTCCTTACCTTATTTCAGATCTTTTGTCTTTTTCAAATACAATTTGGACTCCCTTTTTTTTGTAACCCTTTTATAAAACAGTCCTTTTGTCAAGGTTTTGATTAACCTTAAGGCAGTGTTATTTAATGCTTTGCCTGAGGTAATCACATGTTCTTTGACCTGAAACTTAAGCCTTAAAACATGTTTTCAAATAGTATGGGGTAAAAAGAATTGAATAGCTGAATTGTTGTTCACAGTTTAATTACTTATCGATGAATATTGTGTAATGGTGACCAGTGCACGTTTCCCTGACAGTCACCTTTAATTGTAAAACAATTAAAACACATGTGGGTTCTATGACCCAATAGTTACTTCATGCAATCTGACTGGAGCTTGTGTTCTGTGCTTGTGTGTGAGCTGTAAATGTGCTGTCTGAGATCTAAAGACAGAATGATGGGTATATGGATGTTTATATCTATGGATGTGCAGACAGTGAGCCTAACAGATGTGTACATACTGTGTGTGTGTGTGTGTGTGTGTGTGTGTGCGTGCGTGCGTGCGTGCGTGCGTGCGTGCGTGTGTGTGTGTGCGTGTGTGTGTGTGTGTGTGTGTACAGAATTGAGATTATTATTCATAACAATATTAACGGTATGTCTGTCCAATGGTCAGTGTTTAAACTCCAGCAGTGCAGTGTCAGCAGCTGCTATACACCGCAGACACATATGGACAGTCGGTGTGGAGAGGATGCTGCGATTTCTGATGTGGCCCAGCTGTTCCCTCCAGATGCCACATAACCCTCATTTCATTAGTTGACTTCCCTGATTAAATGAAAGGAAATAAGTGATCTGAATTAATAAATTCAGTGTATTGAGCTTGAAGTCAACGTGAAATCAAAATGACTTTAGTTTTTTAATATGTATTCATGGTCTCATTGTGCATTTGTGCATTGTGCAAAGGTACCATCAATTTCCTCGGCCTGATGTCACGTTAAAGGGATAGTTGACCCAAATGAAAATACTCTCATCATTTTCTCGCCCTCATGCATTCCAAACCTGTATGACTTTCTACTTTCGGCAGAACACAAAAGAAGATATTTTGAAGAATGTTGGTAACCAAACAATATGGGGCCCCATTGACTTCCATTGTATGGACACAAAAGACATTTCTCAAAATATCGTATTTTTTGTTTTGCAGAAAGAGTCATATGCATGTTTTAAACAACATAAGGGGGAATAACTTATTCAAATTCACTGACAGTTTGGTTGAACTATCCCTTTATTGTAAACTGCTAAATAGATTTCAAGGCAATGTTTTAAGCCATGCTGTAACAAAACCTTTCTAAAATTGTTTTATTTTGCAGAATTTTCACACATATAACATACTGAAACATGTCATTTATTTTACAAAAAGATCCCATCTGCCAGAATATTTCCGTTTTACCACGTTTTTCACAGTGATATCATTCATACTCTGAAAAAAAAAATAGAAAAAGGTTTTCAAAACAACAAACCAACAACCCTTTTGTTCAATTCTCTTTCATCCTAAAAAAATAAGTTGCACCACATTTAAAAACATACTATCTATGGCATATTGTATGCTCATCTCTGGGGCTGGGATTGATCACAATACTGTCCGATTCCGAACATAAAAAGGGTGTTACCTAGAGTCTCCCCATATAAAGAGTGATCCAAAAATACAACATCTCTGGATGAAAAAAAGGCAGTGTGACTTGACTTGTCGTAATTATGTTGCTGGTGGCGCGTAAATGTGCGTAAAAAAGTGATGTGCGCGCGTGGTCTCCGGAGGCTGTGTGTGGTAACGTTAATTATAATATAACTGTCTCCATCTCCCCGACACCTTAGCACCTCGCGCACATAGTTTGTGTGACATTTTAACAGCGAGGATCTGCACGCACAAAGAGAACAGCTAACAGGCGGTGAAGTATGCGTGCGTGTGTGTTTAAGCAAAACAGCAAAGTATGTGTTTCCAACACATCAGGTGGTTTGTACAACCCTCAAATTAATGGGACGATCTATTTCATGTTCCTCTCCTGTAGTGTGACCCAGCAAGGACGCGGGCCCTGAAGGAGACGGGATGAAGGGAACGTTTTTGAAGTCGTCTCTGAAGCACTATGGCAAAATTTCAAATCATTGTGAGTGAATAAGGGGCAAAGCCTTTCGTTCTTTGATCTGAGAGGAAGCACTTTGCAGGGATATTCTCTTCGCTATTCAGTTTGATTTGCTCTTTTCATGCGGACGGGAGGGACTCTGATGCTCTATTTAAACCGCAGGCCTGATGATGTAATATTCTCAGCCAGTAATGATGAGACGAGCTCCTTACAGAGGACACAAGCAGTTCTGTTTCTGGTCCAGCGGCGGCACTTGTGGAAAAGACGAACACTCTTTTGCATTACGAAAGAGATTCGTTTCGAGAGGAGAGGAGAGGAGAGGAGAGGAGAGGAGAGGAGAGGAGAGATCAAAGGAAAAGGGGAGAATGAGAAATGACCAGACTGCCCTCTAGCGGACTTCATGTGCTACTATCTGGCATAGCTCCACTGGATTGATTTCCAACGCAGTTGACAGGAGGGAGGGAACAGTTAGCCTATTGTTTCTGGTCACATACTACATGGTGCCTGTCATTTGTCTGCCTGTCACTTTTTTCTTCGTTGAAAACGTGTCTTTAGCCTGTTCTCTCTTGCATACTGCATGGCTGTTTTTATACAGGTTTAAATGCATTACAGGTTGCATAACAGGCTGAAAAAAAACAATACAAGTTCTAGTGGTTTTATTACAAATACCATTACACCATCAACTCTTTACTATTAATACAATTAGAAAATATATGTACCCTTTTTAATGGCATTTTATTGGTCGCCATCTCGCTAACAGAACCCAAAACATTACCAGACCCACAGAAACCTTAACGATCCATTACAGTTTTTCTCGATTGCTAACACACAATTCATGAAACAACTCACCATTTTCGACAACTATAAACACATTCTCAGAACAATACACCAACTTGTACAAACCCCAAACACAAACAGTCTCAATTTGCAAAGGTTTAACCATGTTCTCATTCAGAAAACACAAACACACAATATAATGAACTGAAGTGTCAATATGTAAACTCAAATAGCACACATTTGTCCATCAGTAAACATTCAGTTGCAAAACTGATGACACACCAATCAGAATCCCAGGATAATATCAATAGGAGCACCTGTAATTGTGCATCCTAGAATCATCTACTGGGCTTTATACTACTTACTGTAAACATACAGTATAATTACAGTACACACTTTATATGAGAGAAATTTCTCTATTCTGTATCCAGTAAACTGTAGCACGTGTACACCCTTTTTACCTGTTCTGTATTTTTGCAGAAAATATGGAATACTTGTAAAAATTGGGCCAAATGTGCAGAGGATGCCATATTTTTTACATTGCCTCCTATTGACAAATCGCTTCACTGTATTGTTTCCTTTATCTTCTCTGTAAGTCGCTTTGGATAAAAGCATCTGCTAAATGCCTGAATGTAAATGTTATTTGTGCAGTTGTGTACCGTATTGTGTTGCATGACCAGTTTATATTGTTCTTTGGTTTTTGAACTTCTCTTGTCTTGTAAGATCATCTTCATCTACTTTAAAGTAGTGTAATGTTTTATTTTTTAATTTTTCCTGAAGCTCATTCTTGCACTTTGCTCTATGTGCACTCTTTTATGTTGTATATACTAATAAACACTAAGCTGTCAAATTATTCTTGAATCCCACTAAGAGTTTTAGTAACAGTGTTTTGATTTGATCTCACCAGTGTCTAAGACTATGTTGCAGTGTGGGTGTTTTAGAGGGCTTGTAAGTCATGTCTGCAGGAAAAGTTTGGTTTTTCAGCCAGTTTGAATGGTTTAGAGAAGAGAGCTTCATTTTGACCTGAAAATAAGATGTTTGGGGAATTGTGTGAGATGTTATGGATTTGTGTTTACTGTTTTGGGAATACGAGGCATAATTTCAAGAAATGTGTTTAAGCAATCGAGAAAAACTGTAAAACCATTACAATCAACTTTTCTAGTTTCAGTTATTTTTAAGCATGGATAGTTCAATTAACACATTACAAAAGAACCATGTTTTTCCTGTTTTACAGCATGCCAGCCTCTATTGCTACATTAATGGCAAGAACCATTAAGTTCATTCTCTCACTCTCTTGCACGCACCTAAAGCCAGCATCTCCAATTCTTCTAATCTGCATATCATTTTGGAAGCAAACCAGTAGAGATGAGGAACCCACGTTGACACAAACATACAAACCCCAGACAGAAAGGCGTCCTGTCCTAGCTGAGACACGAAGCAGGAACCTTCTTGTTGTGAAACAGCAATACCCACTGAGCCACCCCTGCTTCGCGTGTTCTAAAATCATCACACTACATCATATCTATTGAATATCTCATTTCTTCATTGTGTATGTCTGCATGCAGGCTGTCAAAATGTGTCTTTGGGCTAATTTTGGTTCATGTGTTCACCCTAGAGACCCTGACACAAAACTGCATGTCCATGTGCAATGAGTGATTTTTTGTGCGCTTGTTTAGTGAAGTTCTAAACGCAGTACTGAACTTTTGTTTAGTTTTTCTTGTTTAGTTTCGTTAAAATAACACTTTTCTGGCATTTATGTCATAGCACTCATGATCTATAGATTTAGTGTACTGTGGTATGTTTAATGCTCAACCTTTTGTGTGCTTACTGCTCAACCTTTTTAGACATTTTATTTTTCAATAAATAAAAATGATTGCAAATATACACGAAGTGTATATTTGCGTAATCGTAATCGTATTTAAATATTTATCGTATTTATAGACGTAATCGTATTTAAATATTTGTGGAATTACGAAATTCTAACTATGAGCGTCTACTATTAAACAATTGGTCACGTAATACAAATTTAATACAAACCACAAGAAAAACGATTGCATATAAGCATGAAGCTGCGATACTGGCAAGTGTCCGCTAGAGGTCTGTGTTGCTCTTTTTTCGTTGTGTCGTCCTCTATGACCTCAAGAGGCAATTCAAGTTTTTTTTTTCTTCAAGCCACATTACCTCTTCGTTATATTTAATTAGTACGTCGCCTATTTTTAGCCAATCATTTTTTAACATTTTGAATTTCCTTTTAATTCCATAATCACTTCCTTTTATTGTTGTTGTTGTTTTGAACTAAAATGTATCAATGTCTGAATACATTTAACAGCCATTTATCCAATAAACATTGAATTCCACTCTCCTGTGATCAATAATGCATAAGAAGAAGTTATATCACATGGGATATCTATATTTCTTTAATATTACTGAACTGTATTAACACGTCTGACTGAAAATTATCCTAATTGGTAAAGATATAAAGCATGACTTAAAGATCAATTAAATTTGTGCATGGGTGTGGGGTTTTTGTAAATGAATTCTATTTAAAAATCTGGACCAAAGCACAGAAAGTATACATACTTAAAATCCTTTCCAGAAGTAAATGAACTCAAGCTGTAGTGCACTGTGCTGTATTGTAGTAGTCACTGCACTCTATGTATAATTTATTCAGGTACCATACATCTAATGCATTTCTAATACATTTTCCTGACCGCACTAAAAGTAGGCTATTATGAAATAATTTATTTTTCTTTCTTAGCTTCTTTTTTTAACATTTAATTTTCCTCTAATTTTTATATATTCCGTTTATATATTTACACCAAGACGCATTATTACATCTGTACTGTTATCATTCCTTTCAAATGAATGTAAATGTTTAGAGTATTTTGAATGTACTGTTAATGAACTTCATTATATAACATTTGAAAGATATTTCATTAATTTATTCCCACGTAATTCACCGCAACGTTTTCGCTGGGATTTATAGCCAGTAACATTTTGGCAATAAATACAACACAGACGACGCTTGGGGGGAGGGGCTAGGCTGGAGGCGGAGTCACAGCAGTGCGATTGAGAAATTACGGCTCGTGATTGGTTGCTGTCCGTGGTGCTGATGCGGCGAGAGAGTGGCGATTGTCGGACGGCGGGTTCTCGGTTGTACGGGTCGAAATGGATGTTCACTGGATACTTATGGACGTAATAGTCGTCTTTTGGTTTTAGGCTCGCGGTCGGAGCATGATTCACAGACAGATCATACTGTCTCAGGTACGTAAAGTCGCTCTTCATAGTCGATGTGTATGTGCAGTTGAAGCAGCCAGTCGTTTAAAGATGCTATTGTGTCACGTGTCGTGTGTTTAAGTGAGTGTATGTGTCTGATTTGTGTATTAATGAGAATTCTTAATTGACACGCGACTGATGCGTATAGCGGGGATCTCTCTTTCTCTCCTCTGTCATTGTGCTTTTCTGTCTTCCCTCCAATGAAAAGCACATGACACAGTGTAGTGATGTTGACGTAGTGGATTTGAGCATGATGCTCTTTACGCATCCTTCTAGCCATCAGGGTTAAAGTGTTACCAATATACTGTGCATAACACAATACCATAAAAGAAAATGGTATATGCTGTGTTTGCTGTCTTAATTTATCATAAAGTGCACCCAAAATAGTGAGAAAGCCTATTGTAGTTTCAATTTCGATCAGTAATTCTTTTTTAAATTATTTATGTAATGAGTGTGCAACTTCTCCTTAGACTAGAATGGCGTTTTTACTCAATTTAATGTTGGTTCTGTCATAGCTTTGGGTAACTTTTCCTAAGACTAACAGAACTAGCAATTCATACACTTGTTGTCCCTTCACTGTGCTGGGTGTAAAGCTATCCCACAGACTTCCCTTATGATTTTAAAGCATATGCTGCAGCCAGACATCTCACGCCAAGGATTCAATTTGCTGCGTTCCAGTCAGTGTTGGTAATATGAAGCCTTTCTTACTGACTTCATTCATAATAGGACAGAGGATAACTCAATCAAACATGCTCTTGTCATGTGCATTAAGCCACTTCAAAACGTCTGGTTTGGTCACCTGATACCCGTTTCTTCCAGTAATGTGGCCTAATTCATGTTTAGAGGTGGTTTCAAAACTGTAGCATGTGTCAAAAGAAGCACAGTGTGTCTAAATTCCCTATATTCAAACTTTCAGCCAAAACACATTATTTGCATCACATGCTTGCAGTATTTGTGCACTGATTTGGTAATATCATTTACATTTAGGCCTATTCATTAGCAGATACGTTTATTTAAAGCGACTGTCTATAGTTAACAAAAATCTGACTCAAAGCCAAGAATGAACTACAAATCATTCAAATGATTAATGTAAGGAGAGGGAGAACAAACTCATTTTATTAGGGGTTTTCACACTGTGTTGGAGATGAGAAAGATTTACATTTATAATGCAGTGGGTTTAGACTTTATGGCTTGTGAGGTTACAGGAGTGATTTCCAGGATTGCCCATTTGGTTTGTCAGACACAAGATGCTGGTTTTTATTTACCCATTGCATTCTGGGATAGTCATTAGATTGGTAATGTATTTACATACACAGACATTTTTGCTTCTGAGTGAGATATTGTTTATACAAATTAATTCAAACAACAATTGCAATGACTATAACCCTAACCTTATTGTAAAGAGATGTGAAGAGTTCATTTGCAAAAACAGACAACTCAGTTTAAAAAAAAAAATCAATAATCAGGTTTTTTATTGTGTATTCCAAGTAATACAAACCAAAGTGCAGTTGGGTTGTTTTGATTAAGTAATAATAACTCAAAAAATACAGCTATACATGAAACAAACTTGATTTTTGATTTTTTTTACGTTATACGTAATATGTTAGATGTCTTATTTCCATTTAAGTGATCCTTTGTTTTAAATTATTTGGCCATGTCCCTTTAAGAATCTTTGGTTGCAGCAAGTACCTTTGCCATGTGACCATTAACCAGGAAGTAGTTTAGAATGGTTCAGCGAGCAGTATGTTTATTTTATCTGAGGAATCCGGGCTGTGACATCTGGGGCCTATTCTTCGTACCTCACTAATTCAGTTAGCTGGATTTGATTGTTGACGAATTCGCATGATCTTGGATTGTTCGGTTCTTCGACGCTAATCCTGGACTTGTTGTCTCAGCAACAGGTCCATTAGCTTAAACCAGTTTGGGAGCAGGCTTATTTCATGTACGTTAAACAGGATTAGATTGCGGCCAAGTCAAGTTGTCTTCATTCATACAAAAGCAACTTGTCGCGCAAAGTACAGGATTAATAGAAAGAGCAATTTTTGCTTTTAGAATAATATTTATTGTAATATAATATATTTAGAACAATTTTTATTTACTGAGAAAAGTTAAAAAAGTTATATATATCGATATATAAAAAATCTACAATAAGACCGACAAACGTGCAAAGGCAACGCTCCAGATATAATCTGTGTTAACTGCATGACGCTACATCACAAAATCGTTTTTTTTCCGAGACCAACCATGTCAAAGTCGGTTTGTACAAAACAGGCCAGTACTAATGAAAATAGTTTGTCTTTTAAGAAAGCTGCTCATGATGGCTGCTAATGGGAAAACACACAGCATGCCAGAGGGAGCATGCTGTAACTTCTTAAGATCTCCTCATGAGTGAAGTTGACATACAGTATATATGTTACAATCCCCCACATGAGCGAGGGTTGTCACGCTTCACGACGCTCCCAGACTCTGGAGGGCTCTTCCAACATGCTTCCGAGCTTTATTCATCTGGCAGGCTTCTCACATTGTTCTTTGAAAGGCTACTGTTGCTTTAAGATATTTTGTATGCGCTTTCGTGTATTAACCATACTCAAAACAAAAAGCCATAAGGAGATTCTGTTAGTGCTGGTTGCTGGTATTAAAATCCGGGTTACAGGTTAATATTATTTACACAGCTCTTTAGATCTTGGATCCATTCCCCATGTGTTTCCCTTTCTAGGTGAATTGATCTATAGTTGTACAGATGGCTTGGAGGCGATTTCTTTTTGTCCTTAGTCTAGTTTATTCACGCAGATGCCAAGGTCACCAGAGGCTCATGTAGATACACTTAACATAATAATGTCTTCATTGTCTTGGTATTGTCCTCTGTGGATCTTTGTAGTGGGTTGTCTCTGGTTTTGCATGTTGATTTTCATTCAAACTGTCTGTATCAAGTTGAGGCTGATACGGTAATTGTTACGTAAATAGAGGAGCACTTGCTTTTAAACTAAACTAAACTAAACTGCTCAATTCAGGGAATGGGATTTCAGTCCATCAGGGTAATGACAAACCTGCAGGTCCTTACGCATTTTAACCAACTCACACCTCCTGGTTAGCATTTAAAGAAACCTATTTAAGGGTTTAATAAAAGAATAAGGTTAGGGGTAAAGAGAGCTGGCGCACGATTGCTATCATTATGAGCACTTTATTCTCTATTAGTCCTCATGTTGGAGAATATGCTGAATGGCAGTAGAAAGGTGGTCACGTTGTAAGCCTTCATTACATCATGCAGCGATAGCATCACTATTCTTGTTGGCATGGTAATAGATCAGTGAAAACAAAGATGAGCTGCTTGTGGCGAATGGGGTTCATTGAGTTGATGAAAGACAATGTGTTGGTTTGAGTGGGTTTTGGGAGGTGCTGTTGGGTTGATGTGGGAAGGTGCATGCGTCATTCATGTTGTGCAGATATCAAGTATACTTTTACAGAAATATGCATTGGTCATGTTCAGATATTTAATCTTTATTATTATAACTTTTATAATTTGTAAAAGAAAATAATTAACAGTATGTCTAGAAGAATAGATATAATGAACTACAGTTAGACATTGGTTAGTAAGGGATTAAAAGTTAGGTTACATAAACTTGAAGTTAATTTTGATATTTTATCCTTCTTTTGAAAATTTGTTTGTTTAGCTAGAGCTAAAATCAAAAAACGTATTACTCAGTGTATTATTTATATATCACTTTTTAAAACCAAAAGTGCTAAACAGTAGAAAAGTAAAAAAAGGTAATATTATGTCTTGTGATAATATTATGAAAGTTGATAAAAAAAATACAGAGCTCAAAACTCAACACAGCAAGAAAAAATGTGATTACAACTTTTCCACAAAAATATGTTAAGTTACACAAGATGCATTGACATATTTTAATATTATTAAATATAATATGTCAATTAATTAATGGCTATGCATTTCATTTCATAAGTGGCCGACTTAACAAAAAGGCAACAATCACTAAAATTAGTAAAAGGATTTTTTTTAATTCTCCCCAGTATGTTCACTTTCAGGGATAAAAATTACTATGATTTTAATCATAAAAATCTAAGTTTTATCTATTATACCCCAAAACATTTAACGTGGATGTGCATAATTGTAGTAGTACACAGTACACAGTACGAAGGACTCATGCCCATGTGTTAATGTACATGTTTTCTAAAGAGAGTCTCTCTCAATGGATTTCTGCCCATGGTGTCAGTGGGTTAGTGGGAATCCCTGAGCTAGATGCACTCATGCATGTAATGTCTCCTGTACTGCTGGGAATAGCTCCCTATGAGCACCATGGTGGTCCCACATTCATGAAAAACGGCTAGACAAAGTCGTGACTCACATATGGCTCATGTCTCATCATTACACATGGGTGGTATTTCACAAGCTCAATCATGAAATTGTAGTGCCTAAAATTGATTCAGTTCAATTCATGACCACCGTATGGTTGTCAGGGTTGCTTAAGACACAAAAAAATGATGACAGCCGCCACATGTAAACAACGTTCCACATCAACCACATGTTTTATTCAATATTTACACAATCTCCATTATCACACATTTTTACAATCCACACTGCATTATAACCCCGAAGGGTTTGGAGTTTAGCTTTATGCTGGTATCCATTTCTATAATAACATTAATACAGGACAGAGATGCTAGAGGCTGATGGTTCTTCACTTCTTTGCTTTATCTATTAGTGTTTTAAAGAGAAAAATCAATGCTGTTAAATGTGACCAGTCCACAGCATTAAAGCACGGTGATACAGCATCTTCTGCTAGACACATCAGCTGTAGATGGGACGTAATTCACTTAAGTAGGGAAGAGAGAAATGATTAGGACTGGGATAATAATTTTTGTCTGCTGTCATGGTTGCGTAATGTTAGCATTGAGAGCATTTGCCATCTGTGCATCTACAGTAAAATAACAAAAATGGTTAAATTAATGGTTTCTGTCAAAAGAATGATGTGTGGATCCTGAGGGAATCACAGTGTTAACTTTAGTGTTGGGTTGTGATCATTTGTCTCATTAATATCCATCATAGAAGAATTAGTTAGCAGTGTTAGTCAGGCAATTGTTGACTTGCATTGAATATGATTTACTGTCATGTTTTGAAGGCTTGAACAAGTTGTTTATGTTTGTATATTTCTCGATTAATAAACTGCACATAGGTTCACTTGACTTGCTATCAGTTGATTTTATGACATTACCAGTTTTTTTGTTGTTGTAATGTGTAGACTTAAACTTAGTAATTCCAGCAAGGTTTTCTGGGATAAATAAAAATCTTGTCAATTAAATCTTATCATTGCACAACACTAGGATCATACACGTTCAAAATTTTAATTATAGCAAACTTAAAGGTTTTGTGTTAGCGTGACATTGGTGTGGTAGAACTGCTTGCTTGCATTGGCCGTGTACATTTGTTCAGCCTTTCAGTGTTTAGTAACACTGTCAGTGTCGTGACCAAAAACCGTGACCGTAAAACCGTGTCGTGACCGTAAAAAATGACTTGTAACTTTGTCAACAGAGCGAAAGTTGTTTTGGTGATGAATATTTAAAGATTATGAAATATTGTATGACTTTCTTTTTTTTCTGTGGTACCCAGAAGATATTTGATAAGTAACCAAACAACATTGCACCTCATTGACTTCCAATGTATGGCCACAAAACCACTGAGACGTTTCTCAAAATATCTTTTGTGTTACACAGTAGAGTCGTATACAAGTTTTGAACCACATGACGACATAAATTTGGGTGTACTGTCCCTTTAAGTGAATGTTTTTTTAATAATAAAATCAAGTCAAATCTGCTATATTACACTTGTTACGCTGCATACTTTCCTCTGTTTTATATATACACTTTATTGATAACACTGCACCAAAAAAGCAGTCAGAGTGCCAGACTTGAGTTTCCTGTTGACTAGTGAAAGTTTCGAGGATTTGTGTCATGCTATTTCAGTAACTCCCTGACCTTCTCTTCAGGATTTGATGTGCTTTGAGTTGGCGAATCATAATGCTGCTTCACCTGTGTAGTGTAAAGGTCAGTACTCTCCTGCCATTGGCTCAGCATGAGACTCCCCTTCATCATAATCACCATCCTCATCACCATTTATCTTCATGACCATCAAAAGAAATACATAATGGATTCTGTAATGTACTAAATGTGAACCTGCTGACTATTGTAATTCTTCATGGATTTTGAATAGTAATTCAATATAAAATTGCTGACAAACTCAGCTCCTTTCTAAGTTAATGGATCATTTCCTCATGGATAATGAGGAAAAAGAAAACTCAATTTCTGTAACGAAATAGTTGTGTATGTCATTTTGTGTCCTTATTAATGTTTGTGTTCAGTTTAATATAGTAGAGCTCCAACATGCATTACTGTTATAAGGTGCGTGTGTGTGTGTGTGTGTGTGTGTGTGTGCGTGCGTGCGTGTGTGTGTGTGTGCGTGTGTGTGTGCGTGTGCGTGTGTGTGCGTGTTCTTGGCATTAAGAAGAAAATTTTGTGTATCTCACCACACCTGGCTGATATACTCAAGCCGTTAGGACTTAACAGGACAAGCAAAAATACAAAACGATTACACCATATTGCCAAAATTGTGAATGTTTGGAATGTTGTCTCCTGGCAGATGTTGTTGATGGTCGATGTAAGGAAATAAGAAAAAGTTCTAGCGTTCAGTATTGATATGTGTGCGTTTAGAAAGGAATGATATGCATCTCATGTTCTTTCAACAAGTTAAATGAATTTATTGTGCATGACCATGTGAAAGCTTTCTGGTCCCTGATTGGATAAACCTTTGCATCAACATAAAGAATAGATTTTATTTATGTAATATTTATAAATTAGCGATGCCTTGAGAAGGAAATCAGTTTTAGTGCTGTGTTAACCAAACACGGCTCCATCCATACAGAGTTTCCTGCATGTTCTGTTAACTTCCATCTTCTGGAATGTGCCATACTTCCTGACTCACACTCATACATTGTACAATATGTCCACAAGCAATGCAAACATCATTCCTGTCACAACAAAACCCCACCTAAACAGGCCACAAAACATTACTCACTTTTCTATTGTCTTGTAGCTAAAACCAAAGGATCCAGTTAGCCAACTGTGCTTTAATGGTGAAAAATAGAAAAATAACTAGACATTCCTTATCATCTTGAACCATTCGGCCCGATGGTGGAAAAGTGACTTGTGGCTGATAAAGACAAGCAAATTTGTGAATATTTTCGTAAATATTTTACAAGGTGGCTAACATGTATGAAATCGTACGATGTGAATCACACAGAAACGTACGATTATTAGAAAAAAGCAATACCGAAGCCCCTCCCCTAACCCCACCCCTAAACCTAACATTACTGGGGCAAAAACAAATCGTATTAAAACTTATAAGATCGTACAAATGAATATTAATTAGCCTCCTTGTAAAATACGTACGAGTTCCCCTGAGATTGTGTTGGAGAAACACTGGACTAAGATACTTTACGTAGATACAAACGTTACAAAAAAATGATGACATTTTTACATGAATTTGTAGGTGTTTCCATTGTAGAATAATTTAAGTAATTGGGCAATGTTTTCAACGTCATTTTTGAAGACTTTTTTCAGCTCAAATATTAAGCTGTTAGACATTTGTAAATATGTACACATAGTATTTATAAAGATATACCTCAATATATGAAGTATAGTTGTTACATGAAGTCACATGAAAATGCGATTTTATAATCTGACATGACTAATGTTCTACAGAACCTGTACCAGAGCCGGTTTCTGGGCCTGGCGGCTATGGCCTCACCGTCACGAGTCTCCCAGAACCGGCGGCGGTGCAAGGATGTGGCGCGCTTCGGCTTTATTCACCCCAATGCTGCTCTTGGTCTGCCACGGTCCACTAGTGATACAGATTTGGTGTCTTTGCAAAGCCGCTCCACCCTGACAGTCAGCACCTCCCTCTATTGCATCGGCCAATCAGAGGACATTATCATCTGCTGGGACATCAAAGAGGAAGTGGATGCTGGCGATTGGATTGGCATGTACTTTATCGGTGAGAATATGTGGATTAGCAATCGACCAATGTTTTAGTGACCAATTTATAGAGAGCCTGGTATCCAGTAACTGATAATAGTAGTATGTGTGTCTTATGGTGGACTGTGGTCATGTATACTTTATCATTGATTTGTACAGGAGCGCAACTTACTGCCTTTTGGCATTATGAGCTACATTGTCTTTCCTCTTTTATAGATGAGGTTCTGTCAGAAAACTTTCTGGATTATAAGAGCCGTGGCGTGAGTGGTTCCCACAAAGGGCAGATTGTGTGGAGAATCGATACCAGCTTGTACTTTATGGAGGGTAAGTATTCCCTTCCTGTTCATTCAGAAGCACTCCGAATGCTTCCCCTGGCATTCATGTGCCCTTCAAAATTGGCCTGGGGTTTCTCTGAATATTAAGATATGTTTACACTAATCCGGATGCATTTGAAAATGGTTTTTCCATGTAAAAATGCTTTTCATCCATGCTAGAACCGTTTTCCAAAAGTTGCTCGTACAATCTTTTGACACGGTGGCTAATTACTGTAGTATGATTTTGTACGATCATATTGGTTTGTTTCAGTA
The DNA here is from genome assembly GCF_024868665.1 of Triplophysa rosa. Lineage (NCBI taxonomy): Eukaryota > Metazoa > Chordata > Actinopteri > Cypriniformes > Nemacheilidae > Triplophysa > Triplophysa rosa. The sequence continues at coordinate 7,836,173 of NC_079912.1, forward strand.
CTATTTGCTTAAGACAGAAACAGTGTTAACAGTGTTTTCAAATGTATCCACTTTAAAGAGTGTTTTTCCCAACTCAGTGTGAACAGAAGGCCAAAACAGAGAGAAAACAAGAGTTTTCAAACAAAACGTATGGGTGTGGTCAAGGCCTTATTGTATCAAAGGTCTACAAGAAGTCTAATTTCGGAACAGACACATAGTTCAGTCAAAGCTGGACACAAGCCAAATGGCTACTATAGCCTTTAGTACTAAAAGATTTTCAGTTGTAACAGCTCTGGAATTTTTTTTTTCTTGTAAATTTCCTAGCTGTGCAGGGATATTTTGCACCATCCATACTTTTTCATGACTAGATTTTTTCATTGTAGAAATATGCCTTGATTCTAGTCTGGTGTGCTCCCACAGCATGAATATATAAATCTGGTTTCTTGTTCTGTGCATCTTGCTATGTCTCAGACCAATCGGATTCAGTTTTGAAGCTTTTAAAATTTCTCGCTGCCTGCTCGACAAACTCCATGACAACCCCATTCTGCTCACTGCTTCAGTATCATGATGTCTTCTGTGTGCAGCTCCGTATGAAATACTGTATAGATATAGCTTCACTATTAAAGTCACGAAATTGAAAGTCTGATGGATCTGCGTGTTATTTATCTGACTGGTAAATACTGTGTGGTTAAAACATAAACCACACCTGCTACATCGCAAATTTACTGTAGTGTCCAAATCACCCTCGAAGGCCCGGTGTGTGATTTTTTGGTGGATCTATTGACATAAATGCAATATGATATTCATAACTATGTGTTTAGAGGTGTATAAAGAGCTTAAATAATGAAGATTTGTGTTTTTATTACCTAGAATGAGCTATTTCTATCTACATACACCGCGGTTCCCCTTATGGAATTCACCATGTTGTTTCTACAGTAGCCCTAAATGGACAAACTGCTCTACAGAATGCTTTTCCTAAATACTTTACCTCCTTCGGAAAAGAAGTGAAAAAGTGATATAGTGCCATGAAAGGGAGGGGTGAGCCATTGGTTGCAATTCGCTACCTCACCACTAGATTTCATACACTGGACCTGTAAATGTGTTTGATTTGTTCCGCACATAGTAGTTCTAGCATTATCTTAATGTCTAAAATTTGAAAGATGTCAGATTAGTGAATAATGCGCTCTTTTGAATTATAAAAAAAACAGGCTAGCCGTACTCAATTAAATTTTAAATATAGTTTCATGAGAAGCCTAAACATTCAGTCCTGACAGTCATTATTAAGAGCGCATACAGCCGCCCCAGCGTCAATTCTTTCGGCATCCCTCCTCCTCCCATTTTCTCTTCTTATTCTTGCTGTTCTGTTACAAGGGGGAGTTAGTCTCAAAGATTGAGGCCAAGCCTCAGGTTCGAGCCCCCTTCGAGGACAGCAAGCCAAGTTTGTTTACCATTAACTATTAAGACTTAATGGGCAGGCGAAATGAAAGTGTTGGAACAAAAGATGCATTCTATCTAAAAGCGAATGCTCACCCAGACCTGCCTGAAATGCCTCGTGTAACCACACCCCCACAAATCTACATCAGTTCGTGGTATGATTTGTATAATATATATATTTTTATTGCTCAAAGAACAAACATAACATAATGCCAAGAATCTACAATAATAATCACAAAAAGTACAATTGTAATTATCAGTGGGAAAAAAATTGAATAAAATAAAAATTATACAATCTTAAATACATTAAATAAATTCACAGCTTTCCTACTTGTGCAATGCATAATCGTATTCAAATAATTTTCAATGTCCTTAAGCACCAAAGAAAAAAGGATTTTTGCTTACTAAATTTACACCGATGAATATCATAACAAGCTCTCGTCAGCGATCAGCCACACCCCCTCCAGCAACTCCGCCTCCCAGAATCACCCGTTCACTCTCACCGGACTATTGACACTCACGAACCCCAATTCCCAACCCTCATTTTAAAAGAGATTTCTTTCATCTTTTTTGTAATAAAATATTGATTGGGTAACAACCAAACCTTTTTCCAATCAATTAATCCAACAAATCTAGACCAATAGCAAGTAACATTTGGTTATTTGTATAATGTAATGTATATGCAAGTAAGGTGGGCGTACCTGTCAGTACCTGATGTTCCAAATATGGTAAGCTGCGTTACATTTCCATCACACGCTTGCAGTATTCGACCAAACACTACGCACTGTTTAACTGGCCAATCATAGCACACCTCGCTTTTCAGAGGTTTCAGAGAGGCGGGGCAAAGAGTAGATACAAACATGCACGTATGTGGAAAATGCAGCGTTTTTGAACCTTAAATCGTGTATACACATTACATAACATCTAAAACAAACGATAATATTCGTTTTAGCCGTGTCATATGACCCCTTTAATGCAGTGATGATCTTATGCCTACTCATCGAAATATGTTTTGTCAAGGTGTTAGTCTGTGTGAATGGGAACAGTTAGGAAATTGCTCTACATTATTCAGGTGTGGCAAGCTAGGTGTGGGCAACTAAAAAACGTATTTGAACTAAATATTTATAAATTATGAATTAAAGAAAGTATACATATTTAGATTTATACATTTTATACATACAAGTTTTAATCTTTGAGTGTAACACACACACACAGACTGAAAGTGTAAATGAATACTTGATAAGTTTTCGGAATGTATTTGTGACAGCACATCACTCCTTTGGAATCATTATACGTGACAATACCACGTGACACATCTACTGTACTATGTTTTGTTACCATATGGCGTGTCTTTAGTGAAATATGAACGCAAAATATGAAACTTGCTCCATGGGAGACATGACGTGTAATTCACACACACACACACACACACACACACTTTAACTGTCAGCTTTCATAGCACTAGTCCTGGTGTGATGTTCATCCAAACGAAAATGGTTTTCACAAAAACACCCAAAACAACAGCATGCTACAAATCTGTCAGAATGCACTCTCTTTTTGACTTAGTAGGTCAGTGTGTAAGTGAACAATGCATTGACCTACATCTGATTCTGTTGTTTTTTCTTTGTCTCATCGGCACAGCTGAGACAAAGATTTGTTTCAAATATTACCATGGATTGAGTGGAGCCCTCCGAGCCACCACCCCCAGCGTGACGGTGAGAAACCCCTCTGCGTCTGTGAGTAAACACACACACTCACACAGATACATGCACCTCAGCTATCATATGGATCAGAAGATAGGTCAGGGAAGAGACACCCTATGACCCCAGAGAAGAATTCAATGTTAAATTTGCATTAAATATAAACCCTATAGCTTATGTAATATCATAAACTAGCTGTTGATTATAATTAAGCGACAGTTCACCCAAACATGAAAATTCCGTCATCATTTACTCACCGTCAGGTTGTTCCAAACATGTATAAATGTCTTTGTTCTGCTGAACACAAAGGAAGATGTTTGTGAGAATGTCAGTAACCCAACAGATCTCATCCCCCATTAACTGCCATAGTAGGGAAAATAAATGCTATGGGAGTCAATAGCTGCCCCTGAAGTTCGGTTATCAACATTCTTCAAAATATCTTTTGTGTTCTGCAGAAGAAAGAAAGCCATAGAGGTTTGAAATGACAAGAGGGTGAGTAAATGATGACAGAATTTTCATTGTTGGGTGAACTATCCCTTTAATAGAATATCTGGCACTTCAGGAGACATTGAGGCAGCTCACTAGATTTGTTAACAGCATTGCTCAAGAAATATGCTCGGATGGATTCAAAGTTTGGCTTATAATGATGTTTTAGAATGCTTGAATTATTGGACAATTGGAGGCTCTGCCCTTTGTCTTGTGTTCTGACCGTGCGTAATTGTATAATGGTTTGCCCTTCTCTCTGCATTCATAAATTTGATTAAGACATTGATTGGATGCAAAGGTCACTCCACTCGAGCACAAGAGACAATCATTAAGCTGTAAGCTCCTGTTATTTGCTGAAATTCCTCTATGACCTTACACCTTCCATCTGCGAGGCAGACCGAAGATGTGGGTATGTTTTCACAGAGATCATTAAAAATCACTACATCCCTTTATTTTCCCCAGACTTTTAATAGTCACGATTATTTACCACTCCTAAATAACCCTTTGTTAGCACTAAGCCAAAGTCAGAGATTGAGTTTCCGCAGCCCCGCTGCCTTTGTGCTGGCGTGGTCTCCAGAAATGCTGAGAGCCAGTAAACTTGATCTCCACCCCAGTGCCCTTTCTCAGGGCGTTCAGTTTAAAAATAACCTCGGCGGAAGCAGGGGCGGAAAATCATCGGGTCAGGTAAAGCGTATGGTTTCGTTTGATAGCGGACATTCAGCTGCATTGATGGATAGCAAAAGGAGACTGACGAGTCTTTATGGGAGTGCGCCGTTAGCCAGGGCTCTGTTTCTGAATTATCACCCGGGCCGTGCTGAGTTTGGACTGATGTCGCCTAGTCGGACCAGGAGGAGGAAAAAGGTGGATGCTGTCACCTGGTTACCTGGCTGGGTGAAGGTAGACGCCGTTCTTTGATTTGAATAGTTACGACAGAATCTTTACAAGACTATAGTGAACTACTAGAGCTGGGAAGAGAATTAAATGTCAGTAGTTATTTCTCTGTAAATTTGTAGTGTATAACTGTTCTACTTGAAATGGCATTTTTTGCATCATATTTGTCAATTTGTCATTAGCCATAATAGTAAAAATGTAAAACCCATGTTTTTGTTGGATTGAATATGATTTGTATTCGCACAGTTTTACAAAAAAAATCATTGGTTACATTATGGTTCCAACCATGATTCATTCTTGGTCACACGGTTACTAAAGTAAAACCAAGGTTATGTTTTGTAATGGGAGATTTGTTGAAGCTTATTTGTTTTCTATGCATTCATTTGTTTCTGCATATTTGCATATCTTCAGCAGGTTTATCCATGAATGCTTTTAATTGGTCAGCACTTTCATTTACTGTAGATGCCTTATACAGCACAGCTGATTCTAACCATTTTAGCATTTCAGGCTAAGGTTAAACAACAGCAATGTTGTGTTAAAGTTGTTGAACATAGCCCTGGAACAGTCAGGTGTTATAGTGGTGCTGGCAAAGAAAAACATTCATTTGAAAAGAATAGAATATAAAAATAGTTGTGTTAAAAACAACACAATTTCATCTGTAAGGAGTTGTAACAAAAAGAAATGAATAAAATAACGTTGACACACTTCAGTTCCTCTGTCCCAGAGTGAAAACACAACACTCAACTTAGAGGCAAATAAAGACAGGTTTTTATTTACAAAACACTGTAACAATTTGGAAACATAATTCATTCAAGGAAGCATCTCATCAGGGGCCCGTTTCAATAAGGAGGTTCAACCAACACCGAGTTAAAATGTGAACTCTGAGTTCTTTAACACCGAGATGCGAAACTTTGAGTTTTTGGTTTCAGAACAGCTGATTTGAGTTACTTCTATCAAGTCTGGGTAGACTTACCTTGAGTTAAGCGCGTGCACCACAACTATGACAAGCCATGATCAATGGAGCTCCGATATACGATTCACCATGGCAACGGCACCAAAAAAAAGCACACTTTCCGCTCTGCATACAGTGGATTTACTAATGTGCTTTAATGTGTAAATGAAAAAATTGATAAAAAGATAAATGTACCAATAAACAAACAAATTAATCAGTAAATTAATGAATAAATTAATGAAACAACAGAAATAAATCAGAAATAATGAAAAAAATCGTATGTTCTCACTCGTCATCAGTACTCTAGTGATGAGTATGGGATGTCATGGTGTATAGGACACTTGTTAGTGTGTCAGACTCTCGTGTCAAAGTTAGACTGATCGCTGGTTCGAACCCTGTTCGGAGCAGTTTTGGGTAGGAATGGCTGCACGTCTAAATTAATTGTTTATTACCATTAATCACTTCATTTCTGCATTTGTCTGTATTTATTCATTTCTTTATTCATGCACTTTATTTACACACTTTATTAAGTAATTTATTATACTCCATAGAAAACTATCATTTGTGAGAATATGTAAGGGAAAGAATCTGCTCTGGCCACAATGGCTGATATTATTGATGTAAGGATGGATGATAAGTTTTGATATATCTAATTCACTGTAAAGAAAAACGGTACCGTTTGAATAAAAATGCACAGGGAAATGACAAGATTCCACTCGGGTCCTAAATTCCTCTCCTGAAATCAAAGTACATCCCTATGAATGAATGCAGCCTCTTCACACACAGGATCCTCTATAAAAGCACATATGACATTTTAGTCACTGAGATGGTCTCTGTGTGTTCAAAATGCATGCCATGAATGAATGTATTAATGAATGAGTGAATGAGTAACACCACTCGTGCTTTAAAAAGGGAGAGGAGATGGAAAGAAACTCTGCGTTTACCAAAGAAGACCTGCTCCCGACCAGGTTAGGTTCACAGAGTAAGTTACTACGGTTACTGACTCTGAGTATAAGTTACTTCTCTTTTTGAAACGGGCTTGAGTTACCCCGTGCCCTGTGATTCTGAAGGTAATCTGTCTGTTGCTCTTTTAGCAGTTGGAGGGAGACCTTTTGAAGAAAGAATATATTTTCTGCAGTTTGTCCCTCATCACAAAGATCCCGAGCTAGTGGACAGTTCGGTGGTAGCAGATTTATGCAGTATTGTTCACTTTGTCCTTTAGTATCAAATGGCTGTGTTTATGTAGTCAGCAGAATGTACTTGAAGGCTGAATCGCTGTTGGCAGGGAGAGGCAGCAATGGTGGAAGATTCCAAGAGAAATCAATACAGATACCTGAAAAAAAAACTGTACCGCTCACTTCAACTTTCATTTTAGTACTAACGTTGTCTTCCCATAAACAAAGAAAAATCACAGATGAGATTTCTTTAATATCCCGGTTATTTTTCATAGCCATTAATGAGATTAAATGGGGAGCAATTTGGAAGTTTTTGCTTAACTCTCAGATATTCTCCTGAAAAAATTCTCCCAAATGTCTCAAAGTTCCGCAAGAGATCTCACAAACTGAGCTCAGATTTGTCAAGTCTGCAATCAAAAGTCAATATTATTGAAGATTTCAATATGAAATGTACACAAATCCCAATTATTTTACCTCTACATTTCACACCCGTGAGCTCTTCGTGTATTTAAACAATTTCATTCTGTTTTTATTTCTCCTCGCAATTTTAGGAGAAACATCTGAGACAGCTAAATGAGACTCCATCAAATCTTCTAAACTACAAAAGGGCAAACTCTGAGCAAAAACAAAATAACTAAGAAATATCTGAAACTGAATGTTATTGGGTCTTTGTGGAGTGTTTTAGATCAAATTTGTTGACATTCGTTGATATACATTTTATAGACATTCATACAAATCTTAGAGAAATCTGTTCTAAAACTGTAAGGAAGAATCGGGAAGCGGTAGACTTTAAAACAATCTCCATTTGCGCACTATTTAATCCTGTTGCTCTTGGATAGAAAATCGAGCAGTTTGAGACCTCATTTGTCAATCTTTTTTCCTGTGGGTATGAGAGGAAATGAAAGTACTTCATGTGTCACAGAGAGAAAAGAGTGTAGTTGAGTGCGATATGATGGATGTTCCGGCACTTTTTAGATGTGGGTTAGTTAGTTTCGTGCGTCGCGTAATTTCAAAGTAATGTAATATGTGTGATGCAAGTCATTTGGGATTCTGTATGAAAATGGCTTCCGCAGGCATGCTTTTGTGTTTTGAAGTATTCTCCTTTTGTGTTTGAAGTATTCTCCTTTTGTGTTTTGAAGTATTCTCCTTTTGTGTTTTGAAGTATTCTCCTTTTGTGTTTGAAGTATTCTCCTTTTGTGTTTTGGGAGTGTTTATGTGCATGTTTTTGAAGCCAATATATTCAAACAGTGTTCAAGCAGCCTTCTGTTTGCATCTCTCTCTCTCTCTATCTCTCTGTATGTGTGTTTATTCTGTCTATTAGCTGCTTTTACCTTTAGCATCACTCCTCCATGTATCATCATTGTGCAGATCTCAGTATCTATCTTCCTTGTCAGCAGAGTGTTTATCCAAGTGCTGTGTGTGATTTGATGACTATGCAGCATCTCTTCTTCTGGATGCGGTTAGCTCCTCTTACACCGGTACGCTAGTGCAAGGGCAGTGATGCACCACACAGTAAAATCGCCAGTGTTAAAAAAGGTCAAATTAACTCTCCCAGTGTATATATAATCCACACTTTGAGAGTGTGGATTATATATATACACCGTGAGTGTTAATTTGACCTTTTTTAACAATGGCGATTTTACTGTGCATATGGCATCTCCCTTAAAGAAATAGTTCAATCAAAAATGTGACGTTTTCTCATCAACTCACCCTCATGTCATCCCAGGTATATCACGTGTATTTTTGAACAATATGCCAGCTCTTGTCTTTGTAATGCCATTCAATGGTCTTTTTTGAAACTCAAAATAGTACATCCATTATAAAAGTATTCCAGCTCATTAATGACCGTGCCAGAGACCTTGTTGAATTGATGGGGAGTTGAGAATTAAGAGTCCTCCCGCTGATCGTTTTAATCTGTGTGTGTTTGTGAGTAATCTGTGCAGCCGCTGCATGGAGCCAGCAGCCATGTTTGAAGGGCAGCTTTTCTATTTGACAATCAATACGACAGAATTTGTATCTCATTTTGGTGCCAATTGGGTCCAAGCACCTGCTCTTCTTTTGTTTCTGCATCTATTTTTATTGCATTCTGAAGGATGTTTTCAGTGATTTGCATCAGTTTTGTAGAGTCGGTCTCATATGTGTGGTTGCTTATGGAGCTGCTCAGTTTTTAACAGTCTGTGCTTCTGGAGTTGTAGATGTTGTACAAAATATAAATATGTTTTCCTTAGGAAAATCACACGGATCAGATCACTTGTACAAACTCAGGGAGATTAATGGCATGTGCCGGTGTTTCCTTTCAGCTGCGCACCCCCTGCACTTTTTTGCTCTTCTGAGAAGTACCGTCCCCCAAGGCCTCACTCTCTCGACGTCTTCCCCTGCTCTTCCTGGAGTCTGAATCCATGCAGTCCTAATAAATGCATGCTATTGATCTGCACCATAAGCTCAGGCTTCTGTAATGGGCTTTAAGCACAGCATATCAGCCCAGGCTTTGAGTAAGGGGTTTGAAAATAGGAAGGGGGTACGGCCTTTGTGAAGTCACTTCCTGTTTTCAGCTGCCAGTCTCATATTTCCTTCTCACACTTCATGTTTCTCATTCATGTGATTTTTCTGCTCTTTTCAGCTGATTGGTCAATTGCTCATTTTGTTGGTTCTCTTTGGTAGGCATTGAAGCCTGTAATCAGTCAGGATGTTCCTCAGACTTTGGGCAGCAGGAGGTTGATCAGCTTCTCTCTGTCAGGTGAGTCTGTACTCTGTCTTATTCATACTTTCATTTACTTCCGCATTCATATAAGGGTTTAATGGAGACATTAAGCCATTGAGCTGAAACTAATAACTAGTGAGTTAAGCATTTTAGATGTTGATGTTTATCAAAAGATTTTTTGCAAAATTTAAAACGTTTTCAGAAAAATATATTCTTTATTTGTGACCCTGAACCACATGTCTTAAGGAACATTTTAAGTAAAACAGCAAAAATACATTGTAAGGGTAAAAAATGATCGATTTTTCTTTTATGGCAAAAATCATTAGGATATTAAGGAAAGATCATGTTCCATGAAGATATTTTGCGAATTTTATACCATAAATATATCAAAACTTTATTTTTGTGAGTGGATGCAGCAAAATCGCTAAGAAAAATGGCCAGAAACACGCCTACAAACTTCACTCCCTTCTGCCCGCTCTTTGGGAACTACACACTCAAGATATCTATGTAAAGCTTCGAATTTCTGCTTTCGGGTTCATCTATTCTCCACAACGTCATGACAACGGTAAGCCAATAGAGAGTTGAAATAGTTTCTTCTTAGCAACGGCCTGCTACACCGTCTCTGATTAACAACTTTAAAGGGGATTTTCTCAATGTTTCGATTTTTTTGCACTCTGAGATTCCAGAGTTTTAAACAGTTGTATCTCCACCAGATATCGTCTTATCCTAATATCATACATCAATGGAAAGCTTATTTATTCAGCTTTCAGATGATGTAAAAATCTAAATTTCGCAAAATTGACCCTTAAAGGAACAATACGGCATTTTTAGGAGGATCTATTGACAGAAATGCAATATAATATACAAAACTATTTCTTCAGAGGTGTATAAAGACCTTACGTAATGAACCGTTATGTTTGTAATATCTTAGAATAAGCTGTTTATATCTACATACAGAGCAGCCCTACATACATTGAATTCGCCGCCATGTTTTGTACTGCAGCCCTAAACGGACAAACAACTCTACAACGCGCGTTTCCTCTTCCTCTCCGCTGCGGTATCGTGGTGAAATGGATCGCGGGATGATCCGTGATGTGTACGGATCGTGCTCTCCGGTGCGGAACGCTTTGGCGCCCATGGATTAACTGAAAGTTTATTCATCATTGAGTAAAAGAATAAAACGCACTCTCGCTCGCTCTCCAGTTTCAGCTCCAGCGCGCTCTCGCTCTCTCTCTCTTTCAAGTATCTGGACGAGTACAATATTAAAGCGGTTCCAGATAAACAATGACGCTCAAAACTGCTCCGTCACACAGCTAATATTACAAAACAACATATCTTGGTATGTTAGTATGTTACTCACATACTGATCCCAATCAAAGCATCCTCAGGGGTGATTTTAAGACGATCTTTCTCTCCAGCGTCTCTCTCTGATGGAAAGTATCTCCATAGATATCTGTGAGTATCTCTGCTAAAAGCCTTAGTACTGCGGGTCTTAACGCGTCTCTGCTGGAAAGTCTTTATAATATTAGTGCAGGTCCTAGCTCCTGCCTGACTTTTATCCTTCTTTTTAAACTTAAAATCCACAAACCTTTTATTTTATGTAATACATAAGTCATAGCTCTTTCTACAGTCTTTCTAATGCCCACAAAATCTCTTCCCTGCGTCAACATGAGAACAACATCTTTTTGTACTGTGGTGGCCACCGTCCTGTTTGGACTGAGCGATTCGTGGCAAATCTATAATACAACGCTAGTGGCCGCTGTTAATCAAGAACTGCGCCTTTAAGTTTTGTTGTCCAGGGTCACATTTATTATACTTCACATTATCACAATATTGTCCTTTATTTAGTTTAAAATGTTCAGTAGTCAAATGTAATTTGACTGCCTATGTAATCTAAAGTTTAATACTTACATTACATTTATATAAATTAATTACATTATGTTATACTGTACTTGTAGTTTCAGTTTCTTAAAATTTTAAATCTTTAAATGTAATTATAACATTTTATACTTAAATTCCTGATACTATTTTAAAATGTGGAAACTACCAACTGACTCTTAAGTCATGTGTTATAAAATATTTATGGCCCAAAGCCTTTACTGTCTTATACTTTTTCACATACAGATAAATCTTGTTGTCCTTTAGGCTTCAGATGATTCTCTAGGGCCTCTGTGCTTCATAAAAATAACCTTTATCTATTTTTAGTTTTTGTGTGTAGCACTGAGAAACAATTTCCCTTGAACCCACTCACATCATATCTAAGGAGTGTGAACTTTTTCTTTAAATCATTGTTGTTTTTTAACAAACAAGCAGGTCCTAAAACATGTAGATCTTTTAAAAAATTTGCATGGTTTCTGTATTCATTTTCACTTGTCAATTTTATTTGTCTTGACTCCTACTTGTTAATATCATATGAATTTGAAATATTCTGTCTAAAGGATAAAATAATGCACTAAATAAATGAATAGTATGTCTCCTGTTATCTAGCTTCTCTTTTTCCTCTGAGTTATATTAAAATTTACAATCCTCAAACCGTTGACTGTAAGAGCCGGCCTCCCCATAGCTCTACAGTTTGTATATTTTATTCATAAGCACATCTCCTGTCGTGACTCTGCAGTCTATCTGGGAACGCTGTTACAGTAGAAGCATATTCACATTAGTGGCTGTACAGAAGGTATGCAGCCAGAGAATCACCTCTGGGAGAGAGAAAATGTGCTCTAGACCCCCAAGAGAGCAGAAAAACAGGATTGCTTTCAGCCTCATGGACAAATGACCTGAAGATGCTGATTTAAAAGGGTTGCAGATGTGTATGGGGTAGCTAGATTGGCTGTTTTACAAGAAATCCATTAAAATCCATTTAAATACATAAAATTACAGCTAATGTCATTTTTAAAGGTTAGATCAGGTGGATAGCTCAACTATTTTCCGGACATTGATTCGTTTTTTAGTCATTTATGACACAACGCTTCCCTGTCGTGTACTAGTTCGTCACTTTCTCCAACTTTCCAAATTGCTCACTGTCTGTCGTTGCTCGCCCTCACTGTGAACACAAGTTTTTTTTTTCCGGCTGCACCTATACTTCTCTATCTGTCTTCATGTCTATGTGAATATGAAGACATTCTACATGTTGCTTGTGTGCATGCATCAGACTAATTGTTTTTGACTATATATATATATATATATATATATATATATATATATGTGCATGCATCCACGCATAAGTTTGAGGGGGGTAGAATCGTGGTAATTGGGCAAAACAGATCCTGCCCCAATATTACCCCCCTAAGAATGTGCTGTAACACGTAGTGTGTGTGGCCTTGAGCTTTTAGCATGTCTATGTAATAGGGGTGTAATGGTACGCGTATTCGTGCCGAACCGTCATGAGCTGTCACAGGGAAAATTCCAAATGAAGTCATAATTCCTATGCCCTACTCCCTTTTAAGGGCAGAGCCGTTGGAGTTCAGAATTTTGAGTGAACAGGGCATTTACGTGCCATTATGTAGATGTTTCGAATGCACTTGGCAAGGGAAGCGAATTTCCTCATTATCTTCAGCTGGCATGTTCCTGTGACAATGAAGCATTGTGTCCGTCAGCAGATGTCGCTGTTTTAATGGCATAACGTCTGCATAAAACCTAACTGTTTTTCTTCACGGGAACATGCCAGCCGAAGATAATGTGGAAATTACAGTACGTTGCTTCCTTTGCCAAGTGAATTCCAAACATCTACATAATGGCACACAAATGCCCTATTCACTCCAAAGTCTACACTCCAAGGGCTCTGCCCTTCGAAGGAGCAGGGCATAGGAATGATCACTATATTTGGAATGTTGCCTGTGACGGTTCGGTACGAATACACGTACTGTTACAACCCTACTATGTAAATATTAGACATTCTACATGAGACACAGAGTGTTGCTTGTGTCCATGCATAAAACTGATTGTTTTTGACTATCCATGCATAAGTCCATCCATGCATAAGTTTGAGGGGGTTAGAATTGTGGCAGTTGGGCGAAACAGATCCTGCCCCAATATTACCCCCCTAAGAATATGTTATAACACGTTGTGTGTGTGGCCTTGAACTTTTAGCATGTCTATGTAAATATGAAGATATTCTACATGAGACGCAGAGTGTTGCTTGTGTACATGCATCAATCTGATTGTTTTTTACTATATCAACTCAACTCACTTTATTCACATCACCACGTGTGAGTGAAAGTCTTGGGTGCGTACTCCATAAAAAGTAGAATGCAGTTGGACAGACAAATGTATGACAAACAATTGTATGACTTTATAGACTTAAGTGACAGTATGTAGTGCAGACGAACAGTGCAAAATATAAATAGACAGACTGTACAAAAAATACAATATACATTGTAACCATGGACACATGGTACATATGGACAGTATATACACAATATACACAAGATTAGACGTTGAACATACACATTAAATATGCAGGTGTACACATGAACGTGTATGTATAATGGATCAACCATATACTGCACATAGTACAGATATAGGTATGTAAGTTTGGTAAAGGACAGTTATTGCATTAGGTGCAATGCATGATGCATTATAGTCCATGAAACTCTAGTGCATGGTAAAAAGAACTGTGAGCTTGTGGAGTGTATCAGTTTTTGATGTTGAGCAGTCTAATAGCCTGAGGAAAAAAGCTGTCCTTCAGCCGGTTTGTGCAGGACCGGATGCTCCGGTATCGTCTGCCCGAAGGCAGCAAGGAGAGCAGCCTGTGATTCGCGTGGCTGGAATCACTGATGATCTTCCTGGCTTTCCTCATACACCGCCTGGTGTAGATGTCCTGGAGAGAGGGAAGCTCATCTCCCACAACACGACGGGCAGTTAATACAACTCTCTGCCGTGCTTTTCAGTTGCCGGTGGTGCTGTTTCCATACCAGGTGGTAATGCAGCCAGTTAGAATGCTCTCAACTGTGCAGGTATAAAAGGTTCCCATCCCAAAAAATAAAAAAGAGGCGCTGGTGTGCCTTCTTTAGCACTGCATCAGTGTGAACAGTCCATGTGAGATCGTCAGTGATGTTAGGCCCAAGGAACTTGAAGCTGTTTACCCGCTCCACAGGTGTCCTGTCGATGGTGATAGGGCTGTGTTCCTTGTCCTGCCTCCTGAAATCCACCACCAGCTCCTTGGTTTTGTTGGTGTTGAGCAAGAGATGGTTCTCCTTACACCAGTGTGTCAGACTGCATACCTCCTCTCTGTAGGCCGACTCATCGTTGTTAGTGATCAGGCCTATCACTGTCGTGTCATCGGCAAATTTCACAATGACGTTAGAGCTGTGTGTGGCAATGCAGTCGTGTGTATATAGGGAGTAGAGAATTGGGCTAAGAACGCATCCCTGGGGAGCACCGGTGTTGAGAGTCAGTGGGGAGGAAGTATTGTTTCCTATTCTGACAACTTGACGTCTGCCTGACAGGAAGTCCAGAATCCAGTCACACAGGGATCTGTTTAAACCCAGAGCCTGGAGCTTCAAACCAAGTTTGGTTGGCACTATGGTATCGAATGCTGAGCTGTAGTCTACAAACAGCATTCTCACATATGCGTTCTTGTTGTCACGGTGGGCGAGAGCAGTGTGCAGGGTGAAGGCGATGGCATCATCGGTAGAGTGTGCATCCAAGTTTGAGGGGGTAGAATCGTGGCAGTTGGGCAAAACAGATCCTGCCCCAATATCACCCCCCCTGAAATATTATTCCACAGGTGTAACATGTAGTGTGTGTGGCCTCAAAATTTTAGCATGTCTATGAAAATTGGAAGAAATTCTACATGATCCATACATTGTTGCTTGTGTCCATGCATCAAACTAATTGTTTTTGACTATATTTGCATCCATGCATAAGTGTGAGGGGATAGAATCGTGGCAGGTGGGCAGAACAGATCCGGCCCCAATGTTACCCCTTAATACTACCCAAATAAAAATTGGACACATTTTACACATTAAAACTCATCAAAAACATTACAACTACAGTAACATTACAACTACTACTAATGTAAATTATATTTGCGGAAGACAGCGAGCCGCGACTCCAGAAACGCTGCCAGTATGCGCATCTGTTGAAGCACAATGAACACATGCTTTATGCACGCCATAAACTTGGTGCTTGTGACATTTTTTGTGATAGGAATAAACTGTATAGGATTAGACCTGAAGTCAGTAGATTATTAGATTATAACAGCACATTTTACCTGGGGCTGTCTTCATCTGCCTGTCTGGATACTGAGAGAGATAATTAGCTCCTGCGAGATTCATAGACATTTTACCATTACTTTTATATTCCCTGGCTCATACGTTATAACTTTAGCCTTTAAGCCTCACACATTCCTTGGTGCTGTATTAATGATGATTTAATATTACAGCAAGAGAATTCATAAAATAAGAAAATGTGCAGTTGTATATAAGTAAAACAGTACTTAACATAATGGTGTAAACTGGGACCTTTCAGGTCTGTACTGGGAGGTGTTAAACAGCCTGCAGCCACATGTTAAATAATGGTATCATTTCTTTTTATTATGTTTGCAGCTATTTTGGGTGCCATTGAGTTTTATGTAGGGCAGAGGTGCTTTAACTTTAGAAGCCAAAAGAAAGCCATAATAAAAATTAAATTTAGCAGAAAATCAAGATGTCTGTCTGAAATAGATTAAATGAAAATAATAAATGTGCAAGCTCTGTTGTAAAACAGATTGTTAGGGACTGTAGGCGATTCACGTTTAATGATATGTAAGAAAAACAAGTACTGTTTTATACATTAGATCTAGAAAACCAGATGAAAGTTTGACTATAGAATGCCGGTTGGGATGTCTTCACAAGTTCCTCCTGTTCTTTTCTATCTTGCAGACATTCAGGCAGTGGGGCTAAAGAAAGGGATGTTCTTTAATCCTGATCCGTACCTGAAAATCTCCATCCAGCCTGGAAAGCACAGCATCTTCCCCGCTCTGCCCCACCACGGTCAGGAGAAACGATCAGGCATCATCAGCAACACAGTAAACCCCATCTGGAAAAGAGAGGTGAGTCTGCCCAAAACCTCAATGCTTCTGATGTTCCGTCATACGTCATATAATTTCTTAGATGTTGATGTCACAGCGTTTGATGTTTGGGATCATTTAAAGGCCTTTTGACATTTCAAGACATGAAATCGCCTGAGTTCAGGGTGGAATTTGAGTCGTCATTGTGATATTTCACGACTTTATTTCTGAAGCTCAGATGACTGCATCTGAAGCGCATGTTTGACTGTAGCATGTTTAAAATGCAGCTTTGAGCTGCAACATGAAACGAAAAATCCGTAGGTGGCTGGAGCTTTGTGGACTCTCTGATGTTGCTTTTTGCATATAAAAATGCACTGAATTGTGAATCAGCTTTTTTTACCCACAGTTTTCATCCAGCCCTAAACTTTTCTGGAAACACATCATTGTACAAAACAGGGGTGGCACCACACGTCCAACAGGTAGTTGGACGAAATGTGGTATTTTTACTGTTGATAGCTGACATCATAAAGCGTTTAGAGCATATTAAAGGTTTTCTTTTATTACAGTTTATAGTAATGCTACTCCACATTAGTGTGTAAGGTGCAATGAGCAAACAAAGCGCACTGCATTCATTTTTTACATTTGTGTTAAAGCCACAACAATATCTGGTATATCATGACTGGACAAAAACATTGTACTGCTCTTCATAGTACAGTATGCATTAGTTTTTTGACCCCTTGTTTTCCACAACAATACTCACAGGCTTGTTATTTGTTAAAAATTATTTTAAAATATGTTTTAAGTGTTTAAATAAGTTTAATAAAGTTTTGTTGTCATTATTATATAATTTATCCAATTACTTATTTGAAATAAGATGGACGTACAAAGCTTATTTGAAATATTGTGAAATAAAATTTGAGGTCATTTAACTTAACTTAACAGTGGCTTATTTTAATAACTTAGATCACCATGTTCAAGCAAATAAAAACACACTTTTTATGAAAAGTTCCCCTTAAAATGAAGAAATTTACAGAAAAATAAACATTGTACATGTTTAAATATCTAGAGATTAAAAAAGCAGTGTTTCTGTGAGAAAAAAGTTTTTAAGTAATCTCGGAAGTTTGCTGATCCCAGACTTCTGGTTGAAAGCTATTGACACGATACTCATAGCCTACTGGGGAAGGATGTTTTCACACAGTTTAAATGAAATATCAATGTTTATAAAGGTCTTTCTCATATGTTGGTGAGCAACTGTCTTCTTCTGCTGTGTCTTACAGTTAGCGTTTACATGCGTTTACATGCACGTACACGCACACACACACACACACACGCACACATGTGTAAATGTGGTTTATGAGGACTCTCCATAGACATAATGATTTTTATACCATACAAACTGTATATTCTAACACTACCCCTAAACCTAACCATCACAGAAAACTTTTGTAATTTTTTTACGAAAAAGGACACAGGAACCATGTTCACAGTGTTTACACAGATTTGTGTCTTCGTAAACCATGTAAACAAGCACACACACATGGCTATGTCAGATGGTAATCCTCACAACATCTTTTGTACCCTTGGGGGAAGCTCATTTACACATGATCAAAGCTCTCCTAATAACCCGAAGATAAGCCTTGTTAGCGTCACCTCCCTTGGTGTTTCCCGACAAAAGTCTTAAATGAGTTACTCATCTCTTTTACATTGCATTTGCATATTTCACGTCAATGTATAAATAGATTTATTGATTGCCTATTGACAATATGATTTGTGCTAATGCTGTCAGAGCTTAAATTGCTTAATGCTACCGTTAAGCCAGAATGCTTGTATTACAAGATCAGCGGACCAATACCATAATTACCAGCGAAAACTGGTACATGTTGGACAGTGTAATTGTAAATGTTGAGTACAGTTTAATCTGTACATATGTTTATGCTTTAAAAGTTGGCTATAAACACATTCTTTGCACTTAATTCTGTTGCAGAAAGCTAAAAATAGAGCAGCTAAAAAAAGCTCGTCCATACTACATACTTGATATTCCATCCATTCAATCAGATTCCCTTCACTTCATCCATCTCTGCTCTCTGTCTCAGATAACCTCAGAGTCGGTAGGGCTTGTGAAATACACAGCACAAGTCAGGCAGTTGGCAGCAAGTCAGTGAGGCAAAATACGGGCCCATTTCTCTTTACACGCGTGGCTGACTTGGAATAAAGCCAGTGTAGTGCAAAACGTGAGCCACAGAAGGTTTTCAACGTCACTGGGGTTAATGGCACCATTATATGCTCTGGTGGATGAACATGACCTGCTGTGTTGATGGGATTTTTCCCATAATTCTTTGCTGCTTTCGTTGATAGTGTTTCAGAATGTCCTTGGAAAATCTTTGAAGCACGTTTGAATTAAGTGCACATTATTGATGAATTGACAGAACAGCATTCATTTCATTTCTTTTAAGTGCTCTTCCTCCTCTTTCATATATACTGTTTTAGATCTGTAGAAAAAGGTTTGAAGGATGGGCATAGTGATGATGAATTGTAAAACGCAATGCAGAAAAGCAAGTATATGCAAAAATGTGACACGTCAACAAATATGAAATGCAATAATATGGGTCCCACTTATGGAAATGCAATTCGTTTCATCTCCCTTTAAAGAACTCGGCAGTGTTTTAGTGTCAAGAATAAAGAAAACATTTCAAGAATAAAGTCAAAATGATGAGAGTAGCAAAGTCATGGCACAAAACTAAAGTAGAAATGATTCATGTGAAGCTTGAAACAAATGTATAATTTGATTCAAATAGAAGTATAACTAGGTAAAACTGTATCCATTGTATTGCTGACATAGTGCGTAATGTATATAGACATGAAATCGAAACACGTCTCACAGGAGACATACTTTACTTTCAAGTGTATGTGTGACTCTGGACAACAAAACCAGTCTTATGGGTCAATTTTTCGAAATTGAGATTTTTACATAATCTGAAAGGTGAAAAAAATAAACTTTCTATAGATATATGAGTTGTTAGAATAGGACAATATCTGGCTGAGATACAACCGTTTAAAACTCTGGAATCTGAGAGCGCAAAAAAATCAAAATATTGAGAAAATCCCCTTTGAAGTTGTTAATCAGGGGCACTGTGGCAGGCCATCCACTCACAAAAATAAAGTTTTAATATATTTAAGGTAGGAAATTTACAAAATATCTTCATGGAACATGATCTTTACTTAATATCCTAATGATTTTCGGCATAAAAGAAAAATTGATAATTTTGACCCACACAATGTATTTTTGTCTTTTACTAAAAATGTTCCCATGCTACTTAAGACTGGTTTTGTGATCCAGGGTCACATATGGTGACATGTCTCACCTGACCATTTGTGATCTGATCACTTGAAACACATAAAACCATATTAATCACCAACAACTGCTGTCAGATTTAAAATCCTAGATGTCTATCAATCCCAGTGTTCGACAGCAGGTCGTGTGGTGTTGCCATGACACCAGTGAGGGTTTTTTTCTCAGTCGTACACTGTTGCCCTACTATGTCATCTTATTGCCTTCATAAACATTATGCATTACGATTGCCA
Organism: Triplophysa rosa; assembly: GCF_024868665.1. NCBI lineage: Eukaryota > Metazoa > Chordata > Actinopteri > Cypriniformes > Nemacheilidae > Triplophysa > Triplophysa rosa. The sequence goes on from NC_079912.1 coordinate 7,856,061, forward strand.
GATATAGTGTGTAAATAATCTATAAGAGACTATACAAGCACAAAAATGCCTCATGAGAGCAGTAAACAGTTCCCTAAAAGTTGACCAACACGTGCTGAAGGTGTTCATGGATCAACATCTGGTCTGGTCATAGAACAACATTTCTGTCAAACAAACCTGGTCCAATCCTTAGCCGCTCTTCAAACGGCTATTGACTATTATCTAAATGATAAGTGAGGGATGTTATTTTATCCTGCCATTGTCGGATAAATCTCCACATCTCGGAGAAACCAACAAGGATCCTTAAACTCATCCTACTTGGTAAAGTTCACTGTAACATTACAAACAAAAGGTCAACACAATAAAGACCAATATGCAGTTATTACTGAACTGCATGAATAGGAGTTTTCAACAGTGTTTATTGTTTGAAAGTAAGAGATGATGATAAATCTCATATTCCATCTGAAGAGAAGCAATGACCTCCGTTAATTTCAGTAGATTGTTAAAGGTCCAGTGTATGCGATTTATTGCCATCTAATGGTAAGGCTGTGAATTGCAACCAATGGTTCACTCTTCCCCTCCCCTTCGAAGCACTACGGTGGCTGACACAGTACGAAGATGTCGTCACGTTTCGCTTCTTTGCCGAAGGAGATAACGTATTTACAAAACGCGCTCTGTAGAGCAGTTTGTCCGTTTAGGGCTACTGTAGACACTGAATTCCATGTAAGGGGACCTGTGGTGTATGTAGATAGAAATAGCTCACGCGAAGGTAAAAAAACATACACCTCTGAACGCGTAGTTATGTATATTATATTGCATTTCTGTCAATAAATCCTCCAAAAGATTACACACTGGACCTTTAAGCAGTAGCACTAATGCAGTGCATTTAATTCCTCTAAAATGTGTGATTCAGAGACATGCCGTCTCATTTCCCATGATGTTTATTTTGCCTGATTGCATTTCTATTTATAGGCTATAACAAGAGTGAGAGTTACGCCTTTAGCAGAACACTGTGGCAGCCAGTTGGCTGATTCATAGCACCAGACAGTAAAGGGTGAAGCCTGAACGACTATCTCATTCTAACTGATTTATTAAGATTTACCGGCCCGTCTCACGCACCCTTATCTTGTGTATTACCTCCTGCCCTGACAGTCACAGATCTTGGAGTTTGATTCGGAATCATGGCATGTCTGGGAGAACATGCCATTTTACTTGCACCATGTCCAAAATTGCACGGTATTACCATGGTATTATTGGTACTCTGCTTTTCACAAGTGCTGAAAGGTAAATAAGCTGAAACCTCTTCTTTCTATGTAGAGTCACTGTGCCTCCTTCTATAACATGCCGCTGTTTGCTGGCGTCTGTATTGTCTCCTAATTACATGAGCCATTACTGCTAAATTACTGCTGCACTATTGTGCTTAAACATGGAACCTCTGATCATCTAAAGTAATCACCTTCACATTTGGACAGAAGCAGCAGACTCATAGCAGACTTACTCAGTGGATTTGGTTTGGGGGTTGTCTTAATGACTTTGTAATGGCTGAAGCTGCTAAGTTTGGGCTTGTCGTTGTGCTGATTAAAACGTTGGTTTGAAACATCTTGCATGGCTTCTTGAAAGAAAACCGTGATGGTTTGGATACCACACAGGGAGTTCTGGCTTTCGTAGACAGACGTCGTCAACGCTGCGGTGTTTAGATGGACGGCAGCCAGAAGGATGCAGCATTCCTGGACGGAGAAGAGATTCTGTGTACCCTACACACTTCTGTTTGATGTGTTGTCCAAGATAATAACAATTACTGAATCCTGCCAAGTGTTGAACTTTTGAAAGTAAAAGTATCATGCTGTTACCTGTTCACGCACTTTACTGTTTCTTCCATCTTTACAATTTAATGTACTCATTTGTTTGATTTTCTCATTTGCATGTATTGAGTTGTAGTTTATAGACCAACAAAGCAAACACAAAATACCAAGGATGCATTGAAAAAGTGTAATTACACAGAACAGGGTATATTTTTCTTGTGTTCTCCAGAGACACAAGCCGCAATTTCCAATTAAAAGGAGTGCTGAGAGTCCCAAAGCCTGTAGGGCAGATAGAGGTGATCCTCAACAGAGGTGATGCTTTTACAATGCGGTACTTAACATTCATTCATGGGCATACAGAAGTGTACTATGTGTACATAAATATAAAAAAGGGGAAAGGAAGATATTTCACATGTTACATAACATATTAGTTTATTATGTTCAGAGGAAACCAAACAGAATGCCAGTACTTGGCAAATGTTGATGCAGAAATGCAGTCGGTAGTGGACCCCACAAATATTTGGTTCTTTTTACATTCACAGCGTTTTAACTTTGTGTCCTTGCCGACGGATGTGTTGGAGATTGAGGTGAAAGATAAATTCGCCAAGAGCAGACCCATCATTAAACGTTTCCTGGGGAAGCTGGTGGTTCCTGTCCAGAGGCTTCTGGAGAAACATGCTATTGGGTAGGTCATCAAAGACACCTGTCTGCTAAACTTATTATGCAATATTTTTATAGCTTGGATGTGAGTGAGCAAATGTTTGCATTTGCTTAAATTACTGTGATCTTTGTGTATTGTTTTTCCTGCAGTGCTTCAGTTGTATGTGCTTGAAAACATAAGTATAAATGTTTCATTTATTCAGATGTGTAAATGTGTATGAGTGAAAACCGTGTGGGTGGTCACTTGGTTTTGGTTTGCCTTTTCATTTATTTCTTGGTTATGTGCTCATTACTTGCCATATATATATATATATATATACTGTATATATAAGTATGTTAATGTTTCTTGTGTGTCAACAGGGATCGTGTGGTGAATTACACTTTAGGTCGACAGCTTCCAACAGATCATGTCAGTGGCCAGCTGCAGTTTCGCTTTGAGATAACCTCATCTATGCATCCAGGTCTGCTTCATCTCTCTCTTTCACAAACAATGTTAGTAACACTAACTTTAAAATATGGAAATTGCTTATCCATTGTTCTTGTAGGTCTGGTGATTTTTAAATAAATCTAATATAGTACAGTTTTTATGGCTCCAGTAGCTATAAGCAACGTTGGTCAAGAAATTAATTACAGTTTTTTTATTAAAAATAGTATTATAAAATGTTTAATATTTATTATTAGTGTTGTTGTTGTTGTTGATGTTATTGTTGTTATTATTTAAAAAAATATGGAAATTGCTCATTCATACTGTTGTAATAGGTCTACAGATTTTAAAATAAATCTAATATAATACAATTTTTAGGGCTCCAGTAGCTATAAGCAATGTTGGTCAAGAAATTAACTACAGTTTTTTTAATAAAAACATTATTATAAAATGTTTAATATTTGTTATTATTATTATTGTTGTTGTTGTTGTTGATGTTATTATTGTTATTATTTAAAAAAAATATGGACATTGCTTATTCATTACTGTTGTAATAGGTCTACAGATTTTAAGATAAATCTAATATAATACAGTTTTAGGGCTTGGGTAGCTATAAACCAGGCTGGGCAAGAAATGAACTACAGTTTGTTTTATCAAAAAGTTTTTTTATTGTTATATATTGTAAATTTAAATCAGTAAATGTAAATACTGTAAATGTAAATCTTTATTTTAAAAGGCCAAGAATAGAATAATATAACATAAATGTTAGATATGATTTTTTGGGTTAATTTTTTAATCTGCCTTATCCCATGGCAAACCCAGTAAAAGTGATGCCAACCAAACTAAACATCCAAAATGACTGACAGGCAGAGGGGCTCCTCTAAATTATCTAATGGGCTCGCCCTAGCAGGCCACTTTCAGATTATTTCTGTCCGCTTTTAGTTACCTGTGAAATGGTGAAAAAGTGCTTATTGTTACAAATGGTGTACATATACAGTATATATTTATATCATGGCATGCCTGTATACTGAATGTGATTTGCTTATTCTGTTTTAGATGATGAGGAGGTGTCGCTCAATGCAATGCCAGTCTACGATTTGATAACCGACCAGCAGGCAGAGCAGGAGCCAGATGATGACCTCCCACCTGCCGATCTACCTGTGGAGGATACAATGACTTTGGGTCCAGAGATCTCCTCTGAATGTGCTGAAGAGGCCGAGACCCCGGATCCTGTGCTGCCCACCTCCCCGGCTGAACCAAGTAAGGACTCGCAACTAGAAGAAGAAGGTCAAGAGAACACTGTAGCAGATGATGATGCAACCGAGTGTGATGACGAGATGGAAGGAGAGGCAGTACTGAACGATACCGCTCAAAGACAAATTGAAGAACAGGAGTCTGAAATAACAGATCAAGAGCTTGTGGAGATGCAGGAGCAAACTTTGACTGAGATGTTACTGGAGGTCCTGGAGAATGGGGGTATTGAAGATACAGGTGGAGGTGACACGGGACCACCTGTAGATTTGGATGTAGAGCTTGTGGATGCTGAAGAATGCACAAATCCTGAGCAAGAGGACACAAGGGTAGACGAAGACGGGAACGAGGAGGAACCCTGTTCGTCACGGATAAGGAGCGCCTTGTATCGCAAGAGTCGTCCTTGCTCGCTTCCCGTGTCCGAGTTGGAGACAGTCATTGCCTCGGCGTGTGGAGAACCTGAAACTCCAAGGTCTCACTACATCCGCATTCATAATCTGCTGCACAGCTTGCCTTCAGCCCAACGTCTCCACGACAGTCAAGATGAAGCTGACGTACCTGAATCTTCTGAGGAGCTTACCGTCAAACCCGAGGAAGACAAGGAGAATGGAGTGGTAGCTGAGGATGATGTGTCTGAAGCTCAATCTCCATCTATCGTATCGGAATGCCCTGGACCGTGTTGCAGACGTACCCTGCCGCGTAGCCTCTCAATCGAGCGTTTGTCTGAACTCAACCAACTTCTGGAAGGTGAAAGGCCTTCACCATCCTCTCTGCGATTGGACAGTGAGGATGGGGAGGTTGGGGGTGGGAGCCGAAGGGGTCCCCGAGAAAGCGAATGTGAACTGTGTGATAATTCTTGCTACAGTACGTCGTGTTATAGCACGTCCTGTTACAGTACGTCTTGTTACAGTAACTCAGGTAATGAGGGGCGTAACCATCTCTGCAGCCATACACGCCTCTCTTCAGTGGACAGCACCCGTCTGTCGGAGAGCACCGTTTTCTCCTCGCAGGAGGAGGAGGAGGAAGAGAACAGTGCCTTTGAGTCGATCTCAGACTCGATGCAGAGCCCAGATATGAGGGAGTCTGGAGAAGGGTCATCTCAGTGGAGAGGGTCATCATCTGAGGAAAGTCCAATGAGGGAGGGGCAGGGGGAGGAGTCACCTGTGGCTGGGCCCAGCGTTAGCTCATCAGGTAAGGAACTGTGACCTTGTTATGAAGCACTGTTATTGAACACAGATGTTAAAGGGATACTTCACCCAAAAATTTAAATTCTGTCATCATTTACTCACCTTTGGGTTGTTCCAAATCTGTATAAATGTCTTTGTTCTGATGAACACAGAGAAAGATATTTGGAAGAATGCTTATAACCAAACAGAGCTTGCCCCCCATTGACTCCCATAGTAGGAAAAATTACTTTATCATTTTTTTGTTCTGTTGAACACAAAATAAGACATTTTGAAGAATGTAGGACAGCAAACAGCTCTGTGGCACGTTTGACTACCATTGTATCTTTTTCCTACTATGGTAGTCAATGGGGCTCAAAATCTGTCTCGTCATAAGCATTCTTCCAAATATCTTTCTCTGTGTTCATCAGAACAAATGTATACAGATTTGAAGTCGAAGGTGAGTAAATGATGACAGAATTGTCATTTTTGGGTGAAGTATCCCTGTAACTTATGGGGGTTGCTTGTAGCTATCGTTATCTGTATGAAGTGGATGTTAGCAGGGATTTCCATTTAGCATCTAGTTAAAGGATCTATTGACAGAAATTCAATATAATATACGTGTCTTCAGAGGTGTATAACGACCTTACATAATGAAGCGTTATGTTTTTATTAGAATGAGCTATTTTTATCAACATACACCGCTGGTCCCCTTACATGGAATTCACCATGTTGTTTCTACAGTAGCCCTAAATGGACTGCTCTTCACAACGAGTTTCGTGCATATGTTATCTCCTTCGGCAAACACGTGATGACATCTTTGTCCTGTGAATGCTAGCATATTACTGCCTTTATAAAAAATGTATGCATTATACATTGATAAGCATTTGGCCCAAGAGTTTAGTTGTGTGCTATATAACAATTCAGATGAAATAACTTTAACCCTTGTGTGGTGGTTACTCTAATTTCCGTGGGTCTAATTTTCGTAACAAATAACTAACTATATATAAATAACAAACTAATTTCGTGGGTCTAATGGACCCACAGCATTATTCTGTTTTCAAATGAATACAGACATAAAAATATGTACACATAATTGAAAGATGTTTTACCCTAAATAAAAGCAACATAGATAACATATACGGATTACAGCTATTTGTCATTTACAGCAGTTGAATCACATTTATGAAAAAAGGTGCAATTTCTTTTTTGTATAAAAGGAAAAATGAAATGGCTTAAAAAACATGTTGCTTAATAGAATAATATTTCTTAATAGATTCTTCCTTAAAACATTCATAAGCATGCATTACACTTTAGCTTGTCAGCTGGATTCCATGTGCTTACACAGGCAGTATCACAGCACAATTACATCATTAACAGGAAAATTTGGATTTCCTTGGAGTAATCTACAGTGCAGTTTGTTATATTAAGGCAAATAAATATGCTTATTTGACCAGAGATGAGTTTGGCAGCTAGCCATTGTTGAAACTCATGGACACTAATAAGATGTCCCTCCTGTTATAGTTCATCTAAAAATGAAAATTCCTTTATCATTTATTGATCCTCATGTCATTATAAACCCGTATGACTGTCATCTGCAGAACACAAAAGAAGATATTGTGAGTTAAAACAGTAAACAGATGTTGATTGCTTTTAAGGGATAATTCTGCCATCATTTATTCACCCTCATTTTTTTCAAAACCTCTATATGACTCTTTCTTCTGTGGAACACAAAAGAAGATATTTTGAGAAATGTCCATACAATGAAAGTCAATGGGGGCCAATGTTGTTTAGTTACCAACATTCTTCCATTTCATAAAGAAAATGTTACCTGGTTTGAAATCATTTTGAGATGTTGTATGTAACATGAGTTCACTTAAATTGGGCCACTTTTTCACATTGACATGACTGAATTCACAATATTATTTTGAAAATATATTGTACAGTCATGGGCCTCTATATATTGTTTTCCTTGGTTTGTTTCATAGGCCATTGTCATTTGCAATGCAGTCATCATGCAATCACTCAGTTTCCTGCTTTGCGACCTGACCCCTACCATTACCCAAGTGTTGACGAACCATTACCACCAAGTAAGCCCTCCTGAGTCACCGACCCTTGCTTTTGCCACTGACCTGCTGCCTGCTTTCGCATGAGAATGTGTGTTTGTGTTGATCTGAGTGTTAGAACAGATTGTGTGAATTCATGTGTGTTACATTTCAATTTTGGGACATTTTATGGAAACTGAAACAGAGTCATAATTTAAAAGTCAAGCTACATTCAAGCTATTTAAAAAGGCAATATAATAGTTGTATATTTTTACATGATATTATTAATATCATAAATTATAAAATGAGTATTTACAGTATCTAGCACAACAGATAATGAACAGAAATGTACAATAAAACACCTTTTTATATAAAAACTGCTTTATGAAGAGGATAAATTCAGGGACTTCTTCATAAAACATTTGTTAACCTGCATAGCTCAGTACATTTGCATTTAACAGTCGGAATAAACTGATTATTTTTACAATCACATTTGAGAGACAGAACAATTTAGCAAAGCATGTTTGATTTTTTTTGTTTTTGTGTGCACATTTGCCTAATTCTGTGTGTATGAATGAGTGAAAAAGCACTATTCATGGTTTTTAAACCAATAAAATCACGCCATCTCATCTCTTTCCAAATGCTCACTCACATCATTGGTACCCTGCTGTCTTCACCAGTAACATTGCATTTTATTCACCATCTCTACAACAATATTTACTTTCCGTTTTTTTGAACATATGATTCTTCATTTAGCTTTATGGGCTGCTACATTACATGTAAATCAAACACTGTATGTCCAATTGTGACCTGAGTACCACAACGTGACGTGTTGGGTATTTGTTACATACTGTATTCCTAGCGCTTGCTTTTGCAAATGAGCAAATGAAGACCTTACTTATACGTGAGAAACACAAGTCAGAAGCATTGATCTGTACAGCCTTCGATTTCTAAAAAGGGATTTCCAGCAAACTCAAAGCACTATTGACATAATTGAGCTTGTCTCTCAAGAGATAAGTGATAGTCTGAACTGATCTCTCAAGAGATTTCTTCGCAGTTGCCATGGTGACAGAGCACAAAGAGCCTGAGTATGTATGTTGCAGTCTTTGTTAAATTGCTTTTTAAATGGCAATAGATTTGTTTTTGTTTTGTGAAACATTTTTGCAAATGCATCTAGCATTCCTTCAGAAAAAAAAATATTAATTATATATTATAAAATGGAACTCGCCCCACTGATTGACACTGAAGTCACCAGACTTCTCTCCAGCCACCCCACCACCTGTCCCCTCAACCCAATCCCCTCCCATCTCCTTCAGGCCATATCCAGCACACTCACACCAGCACTCACACACATCATCAACACCTCTGTCTACACTCCTTCACCCCATCAAGAACCCTGCATTCAGCAAAACCAGCGGCGTCTTGTATTGCCTTCTCAAAATGGCAGTAAATTGCTTTCCCGCTCATTCTCCTTCACAACTCCTTCCTGGTGGAATGTTCTTCCCAACTCAGTCCAGTCAACCACATCTCTCACAACATTCAAAAAACTACTTAAAACCCATCTCTTCTGTGAATACTTGACAGGCAAATTAAAAAAAGACTAACCCTCTCTCTTTCTCTCAACAGGTATTGTTCTGGCTTTTGTTGAAACTAGTAACGTTGTATTAGCACCTATTGTATTATTGCTCCTGTATGACATATCGCTGTATTGCTCCCTGAACTCTCCGTAAGTCGCTTTGGATATGAGCAGCTGCTAAATGATTAAATGTAAATGTAAAATACTATACAGTCAGTTCGCATGAATGTTTAGCAAAGCATTGACAACACACATACATTTGTAAATCTATTTAAGCATTTACACAACCTGTCTGAACGGATTTCAGTTGGAGTAAATCTGAAAAGCATTCTTTAAAACCCTCTACAGATGCCAGTTTTCAGATTTTGCTTTCAGATGCTCAGGCTTGGTGCAATGTCACGCCTGTGGGAACCCTGCTGAGGTTTGGGGTTCACTGTAAAATAGGAACAAATTCAGAATGCTAAAAATAGTCTCACAAACCTCCTCGCCAAAGGGAACGCTGACAACAGCAAATACTGCATTGTGAGCTGAAAGGATTTCCTTCAAGTGATTTTCAAATGATTGTCACCAGTTCCAGAAACCTGTTGTCACGCCCCCGGTCTGATCGGGTCTTAATTCTGCCATCACAGATGAACTCGCTGCTCTCGACTTACCTGTGCGACCTGCTCTCATCAACCTCGCTCTCCGTGTAGAGAGTCGTCTCGCCCAACGAAGGCTGCGAAGACTCCGAACCGACTCTTGGCGGCTCCCTGAGAACTTCACGGCCGAAGCTGCTCTCCCGGGTACTCCTGGCACAGAACCTATGCAGCTCAACACCACGCACCTCACCGCTGCTCAGAAACAGTAGCGGCTCGTCCAAGGACTCTGTTTCTATTGTGGAAGAACTGGACATCTCGTCTCCAAATGTCCGCGCCCACCCGTAGATCGGAGAGTTCTGGTGGGCACCATTTTCATTGCAAGCTCTCCGGCATCTCGACCCCTTCTGCCTTGCACATCATGCTCTTTTGGATTCTGGCGCCGAAGGCAACTTTATTGACCAAAAGCATCGGATGTCGGGGTAGGCGCGGTTTTGTCTCAGCGCTCCCTACAAGACGGGAAGGTGCATCTCTGCGCCTTTTATTCTCATCGCCTTAGCCCTGCTGAACTTAATTATGACATCGGCAACAGAGAGCTTTTGGCGGTCCGACTGGCTTTGGGTGAGTGGCGCCATTGGTTGGAGGGGTCAGCGCAGGCCTTCTTGGTCTGTACACAAAATCACAAAAACCTTGAATACGTCCGTTCGGCCAAGAGGCTGAATGCACGCCAGGCCCTCTGGGCACTTTTCTTTGGCCGGTTTAACTTCACCCTCTCGTACCGGCCTGGGTCAAAGAACATTAAGCCCGACGCACTCTCACGGCTGTTCGAGGCTCCGGAGAGAGAGCTTGCAGCCAAAGCCATCCTCACTAAGGGGGTGGTGGTCGGGGTTCTCTCCTGAGGTATCGAGCGGCGAGTTGAGATAACTGGTCGAGGGGTGCAAGTGGCCGACCTTAGCCACCAATGTCAGACAGTTTGTATTAGCCTGCTCCACTTGCGCTCAATGCAAACCCACCCACAGTCACCCCTCTGGTCTGCTCCGTCCCCTACCCATCCCTTCCCGCCCCTGGTCTCACATAGCTTCAGATTTTGTTACCGGGCTTCCCCCCTCTAACGGCCACACCGTCATTCTTATGGTGGTGGATCGCTTCTCCAAAGCGGTTAATTTTATTCCCCTCCCCAAGCTCCCTTCAGCCCGAGAGATGTCTCAGTTACTGGTAGATCACGTCTTCCGACTCCCATGGTTTGCCGGTCGATGTGGTTTCCGATAGGGTTTGTCTCTCGGTTCTGGAAAGAATTCTGTAGACAGATCGGGGCCACTGCGAGTCTGTCTTCAGGTTTCCACCCACAGACCAATGGGCAATGCGAGCGGGCTAATCAGGATCTCGAACGTGCGCTCCGCTGTCTGACATCCAACATCCCCTCTTCCTGGAGCCAACAGCTCTCCTGGATCGAATATGCCCTTAACTCCCTTCCAGTTTCGGCGTCAGGTATGTCCCTTTTCGAATGTTCCATTGGATACCTCCCGCCTCTGTTTCCCTCTCAGGAACTCGATGCTGCGGTCCCCTCCACCCTGGCCTTCCTCCGTCACTGTCGCCGCACCTGGAAGTGAACCTCTGTGAGGACCAAAGCAGCGGCCGATCGTCATCAGATCTCTCCCCCTACCTATGTGTGTGGTCAGCGGGTATGGCTCTCTACCAAGGATCTGCCTCTCCGGGTGCCTTCTCGCAAGCTGGCACCCAGATTCATTGGCCCATACCGCATCACCAAAGTGGTTAATCCGGTGGTCGTCCGGCTCAGACTTCCCCCCACTCTCGGTCGAGTTCACCCTGTGTTTCATGTCTCAAGGGTCAAGCCTGTTTTCTCATCTCGTCTAAACCCCTCCAGCGATCGTCCCGCCCCCCACCCCCTCGTTTCGTGGATGGCTCTCCGGCTTATACGGTTAAGAGACTTTTGGATGTTGGTCGTCGTGGCAGGGGTTTTCAATATCTGGTGGACTGGGAAGGCTATAGCGCAGAGGAAAGGTGCTGGGTTCCCACTCGTGATATTCTGGACCACTTGTTGGTCATGGACTTCCACCGGAGACAAGGTGAGCCCCCTCCTAGAGCGCCCAGTGGTGCTGCTGGGGGGGTGCTACTGTCACGCCCCCGGTCTGATCGGCCGGTCTTTTCCCGCTTTTCCCTTTGTGTTTGTTTTTTGACAGCTCCCCATGTGCCGTCTGTCCCGCCCCTGTAGTTATCCCATTCATTATCTTGTTTGTGTTCACACCGGTCACCTATTATCCCCATTATCTCTTCTCTTTATATTCCCCGCTCACTCTCCCTTCATTGTCAGATCGTTTGGTTTACCTCCCGTGCGTTTGACCCACTAGAGAATTTTCTAGCTTCTAGTCTTGTCACATTCTTGTTTTGTTTCCTAGCCCTGTTTAGAGATTGGTTTTGTTCCTTTTATGATTTTCTCTCGACTCCATGTTTTAGTTTGGTTTTTTTCTGTACCTTCACCTGCCATTGTCTCCTAGTCTCCCCGCTGGCGTTTACGGCATCCCGCCTGACTCTCCCATCTCGGACACCCCTCCGCACGGACTACGGAGATTCTCACCGGAGGGATTACCTTTCCACCGAGGATCAGTTCACTGGTCGACGGTTACCTGCGACTGCGGCTTCCGCGGCGGATCTCTGCCTTGCGGATCGTTACCCCGGGTTCCAGTTCCTGCTGTCCCAGTCTGCGAGTCTACCCGTCTTCGAGCTCCCATCGCTATTACCAGCAGTTGCTGCATGGGACTCTTACCTGGCTCGGTTCGCCTCTGGAGGGGCTGCTCATTGACTGTCTTTTTATGTGTGTGCACTCTCTGGCTTAATAAAGCTTGTTTTTGAACCCCCGCAGTTGAGTCCGGTCCAGTTCATGACACCTGTTAGCTAGAATACAATTTTTTTATTATTATTATTATTTAATATTATTTTTTCAAAATAAATACTTCTAACCATCTTCTTTTTGTTATGCAGTGACGTTCATACTGTACATACAAGTACAGTACACAGTACATACATTGTATTGACATTGTGCCAAAGAAAAACATGATATACCGTTTGGGTTAGTGATACCAGGTAAACACGGTTGTGTTGTGAGTTTTAAAGCAAAGGCTCAGTTGAACTGTGTAACAGTATCATACTGAAATATGCAACCAGTCTGTTAGTCCACTTTCACAAATGGATAACGAAGACAAATGGATGGATGAAATGGGATTTGTAGCACAGATTGACATCTGTTGACTGATTTATGCTCAAGTCTGCTATTTACAAGTCCAGTTATTAATATGGTTTGGGAAAACGTCTGTTGTGTTGTTGTTCAGAATCATGCACAGGCAAACACGAGGCCTCCATAGAATCACCGTGGAGACCCATAAATCAAATTCTACTCCCCTTTGAGTGTAGTAGCTTGGAAAGGCCCAATGTACAGTATAATTTCAGCATCAGACAGCCTGCCTAAGGGACGCCTACAGTCCATTCATACTGCACAGGAAACTGGAAAGGGCTTACTAGATCTAGTATGCTCTGTTCTGATTGTTGTCTTTTGTTCACTGTTTGGAAAAACGGCACAGATGCCAACAGATGGGTTTAATTGAACAAAATGAAAAGGTTAGGAGATGTGATGCAAAAGATAGGTACAAAAAAAATACTGTTGGTATGTGATCCCTAAAAATGTGTACTGTATGACAGATCGACAAATTAGATTAAAAATGGCAAAATAGACCAAATAGATTTTTTGAGTAATTTATACAATGATCAACACGTGTGCAGGTGTGCGTGTGTGTGAAAGAGCTTGGCTTGTTGGGCTCATGTTACTACATATACATGATTTTCAATGAAAACAGATGCATGTAGAAATTCAGCATGCATTAACTGCAGCATACTGTGGTGTACTATATAATGTAATATATACAGTATATATATATATATATATAATATACTTCAAAACTTTTTATTTTGTTTCTTCAGTCTTATATTGTTACTATTGGTCTCATAATTGTATGTTTGTAATAATTGTATTGTTGTTTATTTGGCACAGACTGGGAAGCCAGGATAGACAGTCACGGCCGTGTTTTCTATGTGGACCATGTTAACCGCACCACTATGTGGCAGAGGCCGAGCCATGCTGCCAAGAGCAGAGGCATTCAGAGATCCAGCTCTTCACACCAGATGGAGCAGCTCAACAGGAGGTATGAAGAGACCCAGATTAACACTCACATGAACTTATCTACACTTTTCAATGACATTGTGTTTGCTTGCATGGTTGTTAGATATGGAGATTGAATTTATGAAAGTTCAGCACTGTTTTGTAAACTGTATATGTCTTTCTTTTTTTGCATTATTGCAGGGAGACAACACAGTAATGCAGTTCAGTAAAGAAGTGACCATGTTTATTATTATGGAAACTTGCTAGGCTACCTAAACGTGTGCTGGTGAAATGATTGGCTCTCCTGCAATATTGAATGTTTGTATTATGGTGCCACCTAGAGGATACATCGGTTAAAGCACTGTATGTAAAAAAGTTGCAAGCGTAAATAATTATGAGAAAGATTTAGGATTAATTTTGGGTGGATGTCCTGTGTGTGAGAAAGTATTGAACCCCAGACCTGGTCATTGATTAATGTTTTATTTCATTGTTGGTCACAAATAATAAGCAAAATAAATACTAATTACAAATATATAAAACAAGCCCTAAAGAATGTCATGTATGTGAATGATGTTTGAGGAATCAGGTCACACATGAAGCTCATTTTCCACTATGAATGTGCAGTAAAAAAAAAAGAATGGAAAAAATGATTTTCTGTTATTTTCCGTTTCTTATTTCCTATCTAAATATGTATTTAAAACATACAGTTTAGGAGATACTTACATTAACAGTCTTTCTAAAAACAGACAAAAAATATTGATGACTCATTTTTACACAATAAAATGCTCCAACTAGAAAAAAACAAGTAGCAAACTACATTAGAGTAGGTACATTACTGTATATGGTTCATGGTTGTGACATAATAAAAGAAACTGTCCTTATGGGATTTACTTCCCGTAAGGGCAGTAAATCACTTTCCCGCTCATTCTCCTTCACAACTCCTTCCTGGTGGAACATTCTTCCTAATTCGGTCCGGTCAACCACATCTCTCAAAACATTCAAAAAACTACTTAAACCCCATCTCTTCTGTGAATACTTGACAGACAAATGAAAAAAAATAACTAAAAAAACACTAACCCTCTCTCTTTCTCTCAACAGGTATTGTTCTGGCTTTTGTTGAAACTAGTAACTTTGTATTAGCACCTATTGTATTATTGCTCCTGTATGACATATCGCTTATTGCTCCTTAAACTCTTTGTAAGTCGCTTTGGATAAAAGCGTCTGCTAAATGACTAAATGTAAATGTGTTAGCAGGACCATGTCAATGATCATTTCTCCATGCAGGTATCAGAACATTCAGAGAACCATGGCCACAGATGATGAACCGGCTGGTCGTGCATCTGACAGAAACAACAGTGCAGACACAGACAGTGAATCCACGCCACAGCCTTCAGGTTTGAGATGGTGGTTTCGATACGAGGAGATTGCAATGCTGCATGCAAATTGCAGAACAGTGAAGTTAGAAAACTGCCTGACAGATTAAGTCAATCATTTTCAGTTTTCACATAATTTGTTTTTTTATATATAATTTTTGTAGCTATATTTGCATCAAAATGGCACTTTCCTTCAAACATGAGAATCCATATCTCTTATATGATGATATGTTTAACTGTGATATTTTTAGATCAGAGAAGAGACAGTTCTTCACCCCCCGTCAACAGTCAGAACGTCACCCTGCTTCTGCAGTGTCCAGCTGTGAAGTTTGTCACCCACCCAGAATTCTTCACTGTCCTCCATGCTAACTATGTAAGTCACAGTGAGAAGAATCAAACAAATGGTTTTCATATGTCTTCATGTTAGCTGTCAATCGCTTATTTGTCGCAAAGATACAGTATACAGTTGCAGACTAATGATAAAGCTTTTGTAAGCAACACAACTTTATGAAATGTCTTAATGTTTCTTGAAGCATGCGGGCATAATATTATTTAATATGAATGATTATTTTACTGTATATTCTTTATTGGTGTTCCTGTTGCTGAATTGGTCGAACATTATGTTAGCAGAACAAACGCCTTGAGTGGATTCCCCAGAAACACACGTACTAATATATTACTAAAATGTACTTTAGTTGAAGGGGTGATATTGATTCATCTATTTGCAGATTCTTTCTTTGACTGATCCAGTCAGCTTTTCTGGTGTCCTAATAGCAAAGCATCAAATCGTAATAAGTCAAAGCTGAGATGGTGGATAGGCTATGTAAGAGAATGTTTGTTTGTTTAAAAAACCATGTGTGTATGTTCTTTTATACCCGTATTCTACAACACTTTTACAAAGACCCTTGCAAAAAATAAAGCATTGATTAAATGTTCATGCTTGTACTGAAGTCCTGTCCAATGCTGAACTCTTGTCCTCAGGGGGCATACAGAATGTTTACTAGCAGCACCTGCCTGAAGCACATGATCCTGAAAATACGCAGAGACGCACGCAACTTTGAGCGATATCAACACAACCGCGACCTCGTCACTTTCCTCAACAAATTCGCTGACACTCATCTGGAGCTTCCCAGAGGCTGGGAGATCAAAACAGACCCGCAGGGCAAGGTGAGCACTTTCAAGCAGCTTATAACAGATATAACACAACACATCTGTGCTTGTACATATGAACCATGAACCATGTTATAAAATATTTTTCGTTATGCTTTCTGGAATACTTTTATTGGTCTGATTGGTCAGAATGGTGGCATTTAGATATTTTAGTAATTACTGACCTCTAAACGGACAAAGTGATGAAAAACAATTTTGTTTTATTCTTGTTTTGTTTTATGGGTAGTCGTTCTTCGTGGACCACAACAGTCGTGCGACGACCTTTATCGACCCCAGAATTCCCCTTCAGAACGGCCGACTGCCCAACCACCTCACGCACAGACAACATTTACAGAGACTGCGCAGCTATAGTGCTGGAGAGGTACAAAAACACACAAACAGCGTTTAGATTAGCATTCAGCTTTTCAGTCTTTTGCATTATGATTATAATGATGTGTGACATTATGTCAGGCTTCAGAGGTGTCCCGCAGCAGAGGAGCATCGCTGGTCAGCCGGCCTGGAAATGGTCTTGTTGCTGCCATCAGGAGTCAACACCAGCCTGATTCAGTGCCTCTAGGTTAGTTAACACAGACTAGCTTTGTTTTTCTGGTTATGATGACCAAAATATAAGATAAAGGTAAGGATTGGTAGGAGGAATAACAAATATTTTTCATTGATTTTTAGGAAGGCAACCAGAACACCCAAGCAGCAAAGCTTTTTGTAAATTACATTTTATGTAGCACTCACATTTTGTTTACATTATTTTAAGTTTTGGCTTTACAAGTGATTTCGTCTTTCAACTTACTGTTTACTATTCCTAAATGTTTTTACATTACTCCGTCTCTTCAAAATCAAGCAGTTAAAGTAATTTTATAAGTTATAGACAAAATGTAAAATAGTAGGCGTAAAAAATTTTACGTAAAAATTTAAGGCAGCAACATTTACAGTAGAAAGTTTTTGTTGTTGATGGTGTTTGATGATTGCTTTATTATACAATATTTTTGTATGCTTTTATTATGTGTTCAAGAATTAGGCTACTCTGCTGAAAAAAAAAACAATAGAACCCTGCCTAAAACAAAAGAAAATTCAATGTATTTAATGGTTATAATGGAAATTGTATTGGTTTTTAGTGGAAACTATAATGGTGTCTACTGGTATGGTATGTGGTGGATTCTGGCAGATTGGTACCAATAGAACACCATTAAATCCTATTGGAATAATGCCCAAAACACACAACATAAAGGAATTTTGTAATGGTTTAATTGAATAATGGACCTCCAATGGTAATGGTATTTTAATGGAAACCATTAGAATTTCTATGATGGTTTCTATTGTTTTCTTTCAGCAGTGTAATCATTACACTTTCTGTATTTTTTCTTCAGCTTACAATGACAAGATTGTGGCTTTCCTTCGCCAACCAAACATATTAGACATGCTGCAGGAACGGCAACCCAGTCTAGCCAGGAATCATACGCTCAGGTGAGGCCATGCACAAGCTTGCGTGATGTAAAAAGTTGTTTGAAAAAATTGTGCTGTTTGTGTGGTTAAGCAGTTTGTATGTCAATGAATCAAAGCACTCAATCTGGGAGTTTACTGTGATTGTTATTACCTTTGTACGGTACAAACATTGACGCATTCTCCGTCTTCATTTGCCTAATAGGACATTTGTAAGTGTCACATACTAAGAATGTTTAAAATGTCAAAAGAGCAATATTTGGACAGTGAATCAGCATTTAAATTTGTTTCTATAAGTCAGGCATTAAGTCAGGGTTTGTTTCATGGATGTAGCGAGTTGACTGATTCCTCAATTCAGCCTATTATAAATCCATTCAACAAAGGAGAAGTGCATTACTGTTACATTTAAGAACAATTAACAGCCCATGAGATCAAACCTTTCAACCGCCTCTCAGGATAGAAAACAAAAGCAATGAGAATCGAAGCATGATATCACTTGAACGAATGGCTTTGGTGGTGTTTTTTCTGTCAGGGAGAAAATCCATTACATTAGGACCGAGGGCCCACAAGGTGTTGAAAAGATGTCTTGTGACGCAGACCTGGTTATGCTGTTAAGGTATGTTGACAACTAGTCACCTTCTGTTCTCAAGGTAATCGTAAGTGAGTTTGATCCTGTTTGTTGTCGTAACAACGTGTAAATCAGACACACATACTGTATGCTATATCAGGGATTTTCAAACTTCACGTTGCTAAGGACCCCCAAATATGATTAACCTTTTGTGAGGGACCCCCTTTTCTAAAATATGTATCATCTATATTTTTTTCTGTGTAAAGAAACGTTTAAAATGTGTTGGATAAATAGTAAATAGAATATTATAAAGACAACACATTGTTTCTAAACCTAAATAGTCGGCAACCATTTCACTTTGAGTCCGAGAAAAGAAACTATAGTGAGAAAAGCTCACTAGAAAGATTCAATTATAAACAATTCTGGAAACTATCCAAAGCAAAAAAAGCAGATAAACACTTTGGACTTTTATCATTTTTTGCTTAATCTTTTTTCCTAGAAAATTTCTGGGGGACCCCTTGCATCCTTCTGGAGGCCCCCTGGGGATCCCCGGACCCCAGTTTGAAAACCCCTGTATTATATTATATTGTATTATATTTAACATGTTTTCTGGATTCTGAGTCTTAAGTTACTAGTTTTTCTTAAGTCACATGATAGACTGGTGTAATGACCTAAATTTTAAATAATTATTTGCTCAAAATCTTCACTCCACTATTGCACTCAAATCTCACATTTATTCATATTCATTTGTGGAATATACTGTAGTATCAAGCAGTGATGACAAATGTCATTTAATGTTGTGTAACTCTTTACTGATGTGTTGAGCAACATGAGGATATATTTTTATAGAATTTTAATATGATTTCTCTTTGTCATGCAGTCTATTTGAGGAAGACATCATGTCCTTTATTCCATCTCACTCCTTCCACCCGGGTATCAGCTTCTCTCCACGCTGCTCCCCTGGCTCCTCACCACAAAGCTCACCTGGTACGATCACATTTCTCCAAGTGCTGTAAAATCACTTGTTGCTTAAAAACAAGCCTTGTGTCATTGAATTATTTGTATGTTTTTGCTAAAAATAAGTTAAATCTTTAAAAAAGACTAGCAGACATTATCTTTAAGAACTTACCGCAGACGTCTTATAAACCATTGCTTATTCACTTTCTTAATAATACACATTCACATGTTGACTTCTCAGACCTTCTTTCGTTTCAATTTCCATTTGCGGAAACACGAGCCGGTCCCTCGTTTATAGCGGTGCGTGCCAATACGCAGCAAAGCTCTTTTCTTAACACAGCAGGAGCAGTCATTCCCCACATCAGTTTGTTGCCACGTCTTTCTTTGTTCCCACCGCCTCTCTCATGCTGAAACAAATCGCTCGTACTTTTGGGCATCCCCCTTGGCAGGACATTTTTTGTTGACTCAATCGCTTACACACACACCACCAGGGCTGGACAGGGAAGAAAAACTGGCCCTGGCGTTTTAGGCCCGCTTTGGCCCTCCAGCTAATCTGTCGACGGGGGGGGGGGTATATGAGGGGTTGTGCATGCATGCATACGTGTCTTTTGCATTCACGTTGCGTGCATTCACATTTATAATACGTCCGTCTAAGCGGCCAACGCCTCCATTACGGCCCCATACGTTAGCGGCAAACGCGTCCGTTACGGCCTCATACGTTAGCGGCCAACGCCTCCGTTACGGCCCCATACGTTAGCGGCCCACCAGGAAAACGCACGGTATGTCAGATGGCCAGTCCGCCCCTGCACACCACAGGAAGACGTGACTCAAAGCTGCTTAATTTTATGACGGTGAAGTCCCGCTGTGCTGCGCAGGACGTGCTAGCACAAGTTTAATGAGCCTGTATGATTTGACAAGCAATGTTGACGATGAAAAAGCGCAATTATTACAGCGTGACAACCCTGCTCCATTTCTTGTGCTCAAAAATTAAGGGCTCTAGATATTTTCAACATATATTAATCATATTAGCAGTAAATATCTTTGCCCTGTGTGAATAAAACCTCATTTACATTTTATTTATTAATTCCTTGATGTTTTCATGTCAATTTTATTGTATAAACTGTGTCTGTAAAATCTGTAATGCGATTGGCCTACTATGTACATTTGTGTATTTTCACAGGATTGCAAAGGGCCAGAGCGCCCGCTCCGTACCGCAGAGACTTTGAGGCGAAACTTCGCAATTTTTACAGGAAGTTGGAGGCAAAAGGCTATGGCCAGGGGCCAGGAAAAATTAAGTAAGTGTGTCTTTGTCTGTGTGTGTTTTCTTTTGGTGAAATATGTGTGGTAGAGAAAAAGAGGGCCCATGGATGTCCCTTTTGCAGACACATGCAGGGATTTTTCATACATTTAAATATTTTATTTATCAGATGCTCATTTAAGTTTTGCATGTTTTGCATTTTGTTGATACTGCATGTGTTTGCTGGAAATCAAATTTAAGACCTCAGTGTTGCTAGCAACATGTTCCAGCAATTTCCCATTTCTTTCTCTTGTTATCTTACAAATATAGTTCCCCGCAAATGTAAATCATTTACTGTTAAACTCTATATTCTACAGCTCTAAGAGTCTATTAACTTTATGAAATGACATTGATGATTTATTTTCTGGTGTTGTAAGGCTGATTATCAAAAGGGATCATTTATTGGAAGGTACTTTTAATCAAGTGATGGCTTATTCTCGCAAGGAGCTCCAGAGGAACAAGCTCTACATCACTTTTGTGGGAGAGGAGGGGTAAGTCCACTGTGTGTTTGTGCATCTTTGAAGGAATATCTCTTGGATACATTCGATTCAATTCAAGTTAATTTACATGGAACTTTTCAAAGCAGTTTTACATGACAAAAAAACACAGAAAAGAGGAAAATTATTAAACAGAATATGCATACTACATATAAACTTGCGATTATAATTTTAAAGTGATACTTGACCCAAAAATGTAAATTCTGTCATCATTTACTCACCTTCGAGTTGTTCCAAATCTGTATAAATTTCTTTGTTCTGATGAACACAGAGAAATATATTTGGAAGAATGCTTGTAACCAAACAGATCTTGCCCCCCATTGACTACCATAGTAGAAAACATTACTTTATCATTTTTTTTGTTCTAATGTAGGACAGCAAACAGTTCTGTGGCACTTTTGACAACCATTGTAGTTTTTTCTACTATGGGAGTCAATGGGGGGCAAAATCTGTCTGGTTATAAGCATTCTTCCAAATATCTTTCTCTGTGTTCATCAGAACAAAGACATTTATACAGATTTGGAACAACTCGAAAGTGAGTAAATGATGACAGCATTTTCATTTTTGGGTGAAGTATCCCTTTAACAGTTGTAAAGTTAACACGGTGTTGTATTCATGTTTTTCAGTTTAGACTACAGCGGCCCATCGCGGGAATTCTTCTTCCTGTTGTCTCAGGAGCTTTTTAATCCATACTACGGTCTGTTTGAATACTCGGCCAACGACACGTATACCGTGCAGATCAGTCCCATGTCTGCATTTGTGGAGAACCATTTAGAATGGTAAGAATTTTTCTCTGTCACTATCATTCTCTCTTTATCCCTCATTATTGCACCTTAGACTCAGAATGTTTTTGAAGTTCAGCTTTTGTTCTCTGGTTGATGTGGTGTGTGGTTGAAGAATTACATGCCGGTTGGTCAACTGTAAAGAAAAGCATGTAGTGGTGGTCACGCTATGTCTTTGTTTTGTCTCTCATTATGGCATTTAGACTGACGGGAGAATGGCACTTTATTTGAGTAAATTATAGCATTAAGAGACTAAATACAAAGGCAAATTCTTAAGTTTTGTCTTGAAACTTTGTTCAATGTCAATGTTTAAATTCACAACTTTTTTAAGGACTCAAAAAAATACTTAAAAAATGTATACCAAACATTGCTTCTCTACCTAAGGATAAACATTGCTATGAATAATGCAAAAGCAGGAGATGTATTTCATTCAAAGTCGCACTTCAAAACAGTAGTATGATTTTTCATCTTTTGATGTTTCCTTGCAGGTTCCGTTTCAGTGGGCGAATATTGGGTCTGGCCTTGATCCACCAGTATCTGTTAGATGCTTTCTTCACCCGGCCGTTCTACAAGGCCCTGCTTAGATTGTGCGTCTCAATGGGTCATTGAAAGTACAATAATGTAACCAGAACGTGAAATCTGATTGTATGTGTGTTGTGTTGTGTTGTATGTCTGTCTATAGAGTGACCGATCTGAGTGATTTGGAATACCTGGACGAGGAGTTTCACCGGAGCTTACAGTGGATGAAAGACAATGATATCACTGATATCCTGGACCTGACCTTTACAGTGAATGAGGAGGTCTTTGGACAGGTGTTGCTGGATACTACCATCTCCCAACCATTGGTCAAACAAACAAGTAGTCCAACCCCAAACTAATACCATTGGTCAACCCACACAGCACCACAGAGCCACATTGCTGGTTCAGTTTCTATAGTTGAATCGGTTGAGCATTGCGTTATCAGCACAAAGGTTGTGGGTTTGATACCCAGGTCAGAAAACATACATCCTGATAAAAGATATATGTATAGCTTGAATGCACATGTAAGTCATACTACAAATGGCACTAAGATGTGATAATGAATTCATTTTTAAATATTAAACAAAATCAAATGAATTCAGAAAATGATAGACATGGATATGCATACTTGCATATATTTCAGAAGCATTTCAATAACCTCGTAAACATGAAGTCTATTGCTTCTTTCATCATGGACAGGCATTCATTGACCTTTTTTGACCTCTTGACAGGTGACAGAAAGAGAACTGAAGTCGGGTGGCACCAATATCCAGGTTACAGAGAAGAACAAGAAGGAGTACATTGAGCGCATGGCCAGATGGAGAGTGGAGAGAGGGGTGGTGCAGCAGGCCGAAGCCCTTGTGAGAGGTTTCTATGAGGTGTGTATAGATATACAGTACTGTATTATAGTAATATAAATATAGATAAATGAGTAATTATCAAACTTTTGCCAAACCCCTTTGTGTGTGTGTTTTAATATAGGTTGTAGACTCTCGCCTGGTTTCAGTGTTTGATGCTCGTGAGCTGGAGCTGGTCATCGCAGGGACGGCCGAGATCGATTTGAATGACTGGAGGTCCAACACAGAATATAGAGGAGGTAAGAGAATGCTAAAAATCCACCTAATGATATATAAACATTATTGTCCTAAGACATTTTTCATTGGGCGGGTTCATATTTCTGTCTAAATTTCCTAGCCCCATTTAAAATTCCAATTGCAAGTGGAACGTAGTGTAAACATCAAGAGCTGTACAGTATGTTCTGAAGTGAATTGCTGGAACTGTACACTCACCTTATCCAAAATTATGCTTAAACTCTTCATTTGTTTTTATTTGAAGTGGTTTCATTCTGTTTTGCTTGAAATCCTCTGATATGATTTGCAATTGAGATTTTGTGGGATCAATAAGATCTCATCTCACCACGCATGCCAAAACAAGTATCCCATCTGTTTAGATTGGAGTTCGTTACGTAGAACAGAGCTGTTGACATTGAAAGTAAGAAGGGTGAATTTCATAAAGCGGCTTGATGGTTTCATAGTGTCAAGATGACCTTACTTGAAACTGGAAGCGTTGTTTACTTTTCTTGCAAAGCCTATGATATGTCAACATCAGCTCATCTGTAATCAGATGAAGGGCCTCTAAACTAGTCAGCATTTTCTTCCCGCTCTCCTCGCCTATATCAAAAATACAAATTCTGTCACACCCTCATGTCACTCAAAACTATTATATGACTTTCTTCTGTGGAATGCAAACGTCACTCATTTCTCCATCACCCTCCAGGTTATCATGACGGGCACATAGTGATGCGATGGTTCTGGGCTGCTGTGGAGCGCTTCAATAATGAACAGAGGCTTCGTCTGCTGCAGTTTGTGACTGGCACATCCAGTGTTCCCTACGAGGGTTTCGCAGCACTGCGCGGTAGCAACGGCCTGCGGCGCTTCTGCATTGAAAAGTGGGGAAAGATCACCTCTCTGCCAAGGTACACTGCAGAGATAACACACACGGATGTAAATAAATAATAAATAATGAATAATAATAATAACTAGATTCTTTAGAAAATGTGAGTGGTGCTTGCCATGGCAAAACTCGGACGTTTACATCAAGTTTTAACATCAAGTTACCATGATTAAACATGATGTTAACATGTACTGTATTAGCATGAACTGCATGTTACCAAAGTTCGTTTACGGAAGTCGTGCCACTCGGCGGCCATGTTTGCAACGCCTCTGGGCAGCCATTTCCGTCATAGCATAGCAGTCTTATCTACTATCTACATATTTCTAAAATCGCTGGCAAAAATCACAATTAAACAGCATATTTCCAATCAATAATTAAACATGACACGAACTGTATCATAACTTTGGTTTGCTAAGCTTAAATTGCGATAAAATCACCTTTTTCGAGGTTGCCTCATCTAGTGCGCCTGCGCACAAGCTGTTAAGCGCCTCACGAGAGCCCCGCCCCAGAGAATCTTCAGTCTTTACTTATTGAAGATTGGCTCTTTTTACTGGAAGGCAGGACTTCCTTCGCTAAAGCTTTCCTCACCATTCATTGTAACAGGAGTGACATATCTTGTTAATATTGATATCTTTGATGTTACTAACATGAGGCTAATAGGTTGTTTTTGAGAGTTTTAGAGATTTACGACACTCGATCTCGCCGCCATGTGGTCGCGTGTTTCAGGGAGACCTAAATAGTTCCAAACAAATCCGTGGTTTCAACCTATTTAAATAGATTTTCGCGGGACAGATAACAGCAGCTGTATTTGCATACATTTTGCTAAATGTTAGCACATTGTGTACACTGATTACTACGTTGACTACATTTACGTTGAGCAGCATTTTATCTTGGGAGTAATATGAATATAAGATCAGTCTTTGTGTTCAATTTTAACATTTAATTTCAACTGCCAACTCGTTAAAGTGTAAAAACGTGTAGTTATTATTTCACCAACTGTACAGCAAATGCTTTTGGGAGACACTGAAATGAATGGGCTTCAGTGCAGTGTTTGAAACTATCGGACGCTCCATGACACGAGTTATTTCTGCATTCCATTCTTCCTATGAAGGTCTATGTGAGTGTCGCAACTCTCATATTCAACGGCTCTGGTTTGTACTTGATAGTCGTTCTTAATTCTCACGTGCATAAAACAAACATGACACGTGAAAATACAGTATGAAAAACATACAGGGCACAGTACACAGAAAAAAAGTATATATTTAGGTCACTCAAGCAGTGTCAACAGGTCATCTTGTGTTTGACTTGGTTTAGGCTCTTGTCTAAATACTGAATTCATATTTTGTTTAGCAGCCTTGGATCTTCCACACTGTTGCACATTTCAATCACAATAGTGTTTTATGTGGTTATGCATTTTTATATTGCTTTTTTGATATTATATACTGTAAATAAAGTTACTTGAGATTACAAAGTGCCATCCTTAAATCTGACTGTTAGACTCGTTTAGGATTGATCTGTATCCCGTGTTTCACCTTGAAATTCCATTGCACCCTGTACTCCTGGCAAACAGGAGGGACCAGGGATCAAAGCCTAACGGCGTCAGCTCTAAAGCACAGGCTCATATTTCTCTGTCAGGGTGAGAACAGCTTTGAATTTGTCATTGTGTGTGCACAGCATCAGCAGGCGCAGCTAAATAAGGACAATGTGATGGAAAGGATACAGATGCCACACTCAGCTTCAGAATTTCGCATGGTCTGCCGCTATTAATGTGGGGAGCGCTTTTGCTTGGCTGCTTTAGTACTTGACAGAACTGATGATTCATTTTTTACAACTTACTCATTTTGTGTAGTTGATATATTGGTATATGGCAGTTGGGTAACATGTTGCTCATAAAAAGGGGATGCACATTAGCATCTTTCAAATGTGACATCTTATGGTCTTGTGGATTGGACAGACATGCACATTTACACATCAAATGTGCCATTGGGACAGGGCCTAAAAATGTATTTCAATCAATGCAAGAACGTTTCGATTAAAATAGTTATCATTTTAAAAAACAAGGTTGTGTGTGCTATGTACTGTATTGTTATGTTTATTTGAGCATCACATTGTTGCATCACATTCGCTGCATTGCCTTCCATTCATACGCATGCGATTGCGACAGACCGGAAACGCGAGCCCGTCCGAAGATATTTCGCATTTCGCTGCATAGCGAAGTTCAAGTTTGGTGAACTCTGACCTGTGAATTCGCGTCACGTGAGTGCGTGAGACCAATAGAAGATCAAAACGTCACAGCGTGACCTCTCGGTACAGGAAATGTAAAAGATAGAGGAATC
The DNA here is from genome assembly GCF_024868665.1 of Triplophysa rosa. Lineage (NCBI taxonomy): Eukaryota > Metazoa > Chordata > Actinopteri > Cypriniformes > Nemacheilidae > Triplophysa > Triplophysa rosa. The sequence continues at coordinate 7,882,593 of NC_079912.1, forward strand.
GCTCCCGCCCATTTTCGCAGCACCGTCTGAACGAATTTCGCATGCTCAGAGTCTAATCTGACCGTCGCATTAGGATGCTGCCTAAGTAGACTGTAAACAGCAAGGTACAGGACATGTCAGACAACAGACTTGACCTTTGACTTCTGTTTTTTGTCTCTTGCAGGGCACACACATGCTTCAACCGTCTAGACCTGCCTCCTTACCCATCATACACCATGCTATACGAGAAACTCCTAACCGCTGTGGAGGAGACCAGTACCTTTGGTCTGGAGTGAAGGAATGCAGGACATCTACAGTATATAACTCGATTTTTTTAAATGCGATTACATTTTCAAAAACTAAATCCACAAGAGACCTTTTAGAGACTTGTAAAGAAATATCTGCGCAATTCTTTGATTTAATGATTTAACTTTTTGTTCAAAAAGACTTGAAATAGCATGTTTCTGCACTAAAAATATGTTAAACATATAGATGCATATTGAACTATTCAGTCATCGGGGAATATGATGGAATATGAATTGTGATGTATGCAATCTAACTCCAGCCTATTGTATTGAACTAAATGAATAGCCACCTGCTCATATTTGTCTTCAACATCCCTCTATTGGAGCGCTTTTCCACCATCACGCCGAATCGTTCTCATTGCTTAATCGTTCCACTCCCTGCCGATCTATGCCAGCCGGTACGTAAATGGTTTCATTTTCCACCGCAGGGCTGATAACGGACATTTTTAGAATGTAAACACTAACGCGTCACGCCCTGCCTTGGTAACACAAGAGACTGAGCTATATAATGCCTCTGCACGCATTCATTAGCACGATTCAGAGCCGAGAACAGTTTGTAATCGTGCCGTGTTGAAACCAGGCTCACGTGGAAACATAACTATAACCGTTTCAGACTGCTTAGAACGGTTCGGTGCGATGGTGGAAAAGCGCTCTTGGTTTGGCATCTCTTCAGGCGGTTGCGATGCACACCTGCTGTACAGTAACATCTTATTCAGATGTACACTTGTGTCCCAACACAAGTGCACTTAGACTATACATTATGTACTCGGCCATACTGGATAAATTGTACATTGGAAGCTATTACAGTTTCCGTTGAAGGAAATGACAATGTTGTGTTGCCGCACATTTAGCCCAATGAAACTGTCTAACATTCCACACTTGAACACGTTTTTCATCTAAGAACAGTACTCGTACAGTGTCTCATTGATTTTTGTTAAGAGTGAACACGGTACCTGCACTTTATACACTGTTCACTTGGTCTATGTTTGGAATGGAATACTAGCATACTACTGTCTTGAAACAGTACGCAATATGCAGCAACAAATGTTTGAACAGTAGTATGCTACGGTATCCAGTTGTTAACCTCATTAGGTAGCATGTTTAAATGACATATCCAATGTGAATTTAACCATATTTGAAAATAGTATACTTTTAAACATAAAAAGTTAATATAACCAAACAAAATGAAACAATAAACGTCAATATATTTACATTTATTCATTTGGCAGACGCTTTTATCCAAAGCCACTTACAAGTAGGAGAGTATATAAACATTTTGTCAACATGCTACTAAACAGTACCGTTAGTTTACAAGGCCATGCTATTAGGAGGATTAAAGCTGGAGTAAGCAAACGAGAAAATGAATATGTCTTTTTTTTAGACACAAGACATATATAGACAGTTGTTGGTTAGTGAAATAAATGCGGAACAGGTATGTTTTGAGCTGTTATTTTGAAAGTTGTGAAGGATGCTACAGTTCGGGTGGAGGCTGGCAGTTCATTCCACCACAGGGGGACCGAATATATCATTCTATGCATTGAAAATTTGCATTCTGTGCAGAGTATACACACTATTTACTGCAGAAATAGTACAAGTAATATGCTAGTATGCTATTTTGAACATTTTGACTGCAGTATTGCGCTCTAAAAAAGGCTGGGTTATTTTCAACTTAACGTTGGGTCAAAAAGGGATAGACCCAACCCATTGGGTTGTAAATTAACCTATGCTGGGTTGTGTTAACCCATTGTTGGGTCAAATATAAACATTTTCTGGGTTCATTTAACTCAACGGCTGGGTTCGTCCCTCTTTGACACAATGCTGGGAAAATAACCCAGCATTTTTTTTGAGGACGATGTACTCAAACCTGATTTTTCATAGATGTAGCAGTCTGGATGTCACGTACCTCACTTTCTCTGATACACTAATATGCTGAGTGCTTAAGTTTAAAATTAGGTAGTACACATGGACACACTTGACAAAGGTGATGTAATCGACTTCACTCTAAAACAAAATTAGCAACACAAAGCTCTGTACTGCCCGATTCCAGAATTTGATTGGTCAAGCTAGAAATATCTCATGAATTGTTTTAACAATGCTTCAGTTTCTTTTTGAGGTCTTTATTAAAATTCTTAACGCTTCTTAATTCTAATCTACATTCATGGACATTGTCACAATTTTCTTTCTTTTTTTAATCAGAATCCACATTCATGAATGGGATCTCCAGCTGGTGAAAATGATTTACAGTATTTGCATCATTAATTTTCCTCAGTATCCAAGTTGCAACAGTTATGCAGACATAAAAACTCATAGTCATCCGTACATCAAAAATGACTAATAACCACTGACAACAACCAAAAAGTAAGACGACATTCCTTTGTTAATTTACTTGTTGTGAAATCTATTAAGTGGTATTTTAATTTATTTGTGAATGCTATTTTCTTTGATGTCACATTCTATTGGATAAACGCAGCTCAACCACTCTGATACTGTATTGCCAGACATAAAAAGTAGAAAGTCTGTGGGTGGTCCAAGCTTCCTGGAGGCGTTTTGCCATTTTAACAGGTCCTACACAGTAGCGAACAACCATTTTAATGCATGCAGGCTCTGACGGTGTGTATCATTGTAGTATGTTGCATTGATATTGTCCTAAACAATATAACTGACCTGTGAGGGGGTGAAATTGAATTAAAATGATGTGTTCCCGGGGGTCTTTTAAATATGTGCTCTTCTTGGCTTTGAACTTTGTTTGGAATATTGTACACTACTTGTAATTTGTGGATTAAAATGCACATAATTGTTTTAATGATCATTTACCGAAATGGTAAAATGCCTGAAAATCTGACCACTTGCTGTTGTATACTGTTCAGTTAGTGTTCTGATTATGTATTTATATAATTTTAATTTGCATTTTTGTATTTTCTATTCTTTTTTTGTACACTACTATGAGTTCAAAATAATGTAAGTAATGAGACTCCATTTGAAAACCCTTTACTTGCAATGAAAAATGAGCTTGTTATTTAAAATATGTAAATAGAATCAAAGAACTGTAGGTCAGCGTAATATTTCTGACCTGTTCTACATGAGCAGACTTGGCTTTTGTCATTTGTAGGTCATTCTGCCATTTGGCTTCCTTTGGCCTACATTATTGTACATAAATGTCAATAAATAATCTGTTTGTAATCACTTGCATTGCATGTTTCAGTGCACACATACTGTACACACCCAGGGCTATAAACATCATTTCAGAAGAGGGAAGCATATCAAATTGTGGGTATTGATTATATCCTCACAAGTAGGGATAAAATATATTTGTTAAACGAATTATACAAATATCCTCGTCCTTACACTGTTGAAACACTAGGGGGCGGTTTGCATGTTTTGCGAACAGAGTAATACAAATGATGTCTCCTAGTTTGAGGTCACGTTCTTATTACAGTATATTGACAAATAGTGTCAATATACTGTTTCAAAGTAAAAGTGTAGGGTATAGGGTTAAGTTAATATTTAGTGATTTAAATTACTTTAAAGACAAAAATGTAAAAGGGACACACGTGCTTTTAAATTTATGTAGGATATGTGTCAGGTTTTGTTGTATTTAGGGGACCAAATAACCCCGAAATTATAGTAAAATCAGCTGTAGTGAACATTGTGGGAATTAGCCAAGAATCCTAAAAAAGAGTAAAATAATGTGAACATTATATAATATTAGTAAACTAAATAAGCTTAATGTTTTCTGTAGGTTTAGCCTACCATCAACGGACATTTTAAAGTAAAACTTTTTTTGTAGAAAGTAAAGAAACCCGGAGATATTTGTGTCACCATCCTCTAAAAATCTACATTCATTGTTTATACCTCCATGAAGTTCTATGCGATAAAAGAGGAACCTCTCTCCACCCACTATTGAATGCTCGAATGTGATTGGCGACCAGCCTTGTCATTCACATTCGTTACCACAGTAACTGAAGTCAAAGGATCCGCTAAGCTTCAGTTGAATCGCTCTGTTCTCAACTCAAGCAAACGAGCTGTGCTGTGCAGTGCACCTCTCATCACTGCCTGAACATTAAAAACGCAACAATTTTGCTCTCTTATGAGGATTTCAGTCGAAGATGAGAGTATCAATATTCTTATTTTTTAGATACGTTTCCATGTTCTCATTTTTAGGTGAACATTCGGTCAGTTTTATTGAGTGAGGTAGACGTAGGATTCGTTTGTCCGAGTCACCTGTTGGACTGGGTTTGCAGGTAAAACAGGTACAGGTGAGAAATTGAACAAACTAAGTTTCAAAACAGCCGTTATGATTCCCGTATGTCCTCGCACTGCCGAGTCCAGTCGAATTCGGTGTGAATCGGGTCAGAACCGCAACGGGTTACTGCGCGAGATTAGAACCGCCATCAGGCGCGAGCCGTTCACTGAATACTATGACATCATCCCGTGCAAAGAGCTGGGCAGGTATGGTACACACTCATACACTTCTCCATTATAAATGTTTGTCTGTACATGTGTGTTTGTGTACGTTGTTGTTTCATTAGGTGCTTGTGTTGTGTTCTCAGTATGTCATCAATAATATTTTTTACTTATAACCGTGCATTGGCAAGTATTTGGTATAAAAATAATATTCAGTCAATCCAAGCAATAAATTGTCATTCCTCCAATTTTAGTAAATGCTATGATCAGTTTAGACAAAGTAAAACCACAACATGTTTATGTGACGGCAAACAATCGTGATTTATTTTAACAGATGTACTTCATTTGCAAATATTTTGCATTATCTTTTAACATGTAACGTTATAACATGAAATGTCTGTCCGTTTCTAAATGTGTACATTCATGTTACCCATGAGCTCTTTTAGCACTTTTATTCTTCTGTACAATATTCATCAACAATATTTGTCAGTTCTGATGCTTTGTTTTAAATGCAATGCAGTTGTGCTGCATAAATAAATGATTTGACCTATAGAAAGGTGTAGTGTTTGAAATATATTAATGAAACACCCAATAAATTTAGGCATGCAGAGCAGTAATGTTTAAGCTGGATCACATGATCATAAAACAAGAGTCTTTTAATGGCCCGTTGCTTGCTTTGATGCCAGGGCTTAGTGCTTTTTAAAACAGTGAGTAAGCTATACAGAGCTCTATATTGTTGGTGGGTGTTACTTGTGCCAAGTCGCTGTAGGAGTTCAGCTCTGATTTCGCTGGACTTTCTTTTCTACCAAGAATATGCATGGAAAGCACAAAACTGCATGGCTTGCAATGATTTTGGGTTGTGTGTTAAATGTAGACCTATGCAGACCTATGCAAACCATCCAACATGATAGCTGTTGACTTTGGATATCTCCAATATAAACAAAGTACATCTCTATTTAATCAATGGACCTTTTTCACAAGACTGCATGACATGTTCAACGGTCATCAGGATCATAAATCAATAAATATACGTTTTTTTATATTTTCAATTTTAAAACAACATATGTTCAAAACACTATACTTTGTATTAGGGATGTAACAATACGATCAATATCGTGTTGTCACAATAGCAAAACTGTCTCAATATTATCGTGGTTACATGACTTTATTAGACCCGGAAGACCTATCATTTCATATAGAGAATGTTAGAACAAATAATAGCAGTTACCTTTGGCAAGGTCCATCTGGTGCAATTATTTTATTTTATAAAAGGGATTTTTAGGTCATTTGACCCATCCCATACTATAACTCATACCTCTAAGCAACAGTTATGATTAGAGGATAAAGAAAAGAGGATGTTTATGGCACGTTTCCAAGTCATCATTTGCCACCGTAAATACCGCAAAAATACCGTACAGTGGACGGCATACCGGTAATACCACTGACGGTATTACCGTACAGTGAGATTTTGATATTGTTACATACCTACTTTGTATTATATTACCTTTGCATCAAATTACAAAAAATTGTTAACGCTAATGCGTGGGTGTTTCTTATACAGCATCTATGGAAGTCACAGTAAATTTGACATCCTTCTCTCTTACCGTTATCAGACTCTCTCTCTCTCTCTCTATATATATATTTTTTTTTTTAAAACACTCGTTGAGTGTTTCTTTTGCTATTTGAGCAAATGAGAATGCAAACAATATATTTGTGGCCTATTGTCCTATTCACCGCTATAGAAGTTTATCCAACTATGACGACTTCTGCTGCTGAGAAAGCCGGAACCGTGAAAAACACTTGGAAGTCAAGTGTGAAATACCATAAATCACTGAAGATTTTTTTTGTTAAATATTTTTTCTACCTTTAACACCTCACCAAATGATCTGATAGCCCACTTAATTGTATTAGTCACTTGCCGAACTCTTAAACATGAGCAGGCTATCTGACATTAAACATCAGCAGGCTATCTGATCCGTCTGTTTGCAAAACACATCAACATTAATGGACTAAAAGCACAACCGTCTGGATGTCTGCCACCACCAGGCGTGCTGCTCAAGCCAAGCAATTTCACCTGAGTAGAATGTAGTAAGAGAAGCAGGAGTCAAGAAGGATTTTATGTTTCCCAAATGTACATTTGAAAGGCTTAAGATCTTAGGGATGTGATTGGCTGCTCCAGCTGTTTTTATTTTGATGGTTGTGCACATGTGGAAAAGCTTTTTCACAGTCTTCAGTGTTCAATTTCAGAGGATGCCTATAGGATTGTAATGTTGTATTTTTACTCGGTTTCACAGAAAAACCATGTTAGCCCAGATGGTGCCATTTATATAGCCATATACTGTATATGTGTGTGTGTGTGTGTGCGTGCGTGCGTGCGTGCGTGTGTGTAAAGCTGGTTGGCCTGGAGTCAGACCTGGAATTTTTCGGACATTACCAATATAATTCACTATTTAAATGCAAGTTGATATTTTGAAATGCTGTTACTTGAATATTAAAATAAAAAATAAGAGATACTCTTTGCTGCTTATCAACAAAACAATTTCCACGTTCTGATTCTAAAAAGTCTGTCCTGCTGTGATGTGTCTCGGTACAGACAGAAGCTGTATCCCAAATGACATATTATACACTATGCACGTAAACTCTGCACTATGCACTCAACCGTATGAATTTCAGAAGAGTAGTATCGTCCCAAATGGAATACTAAACCGTTTTATACTAACTGGAAGTATATCGGTTTCCCAGACGAGTGCAAATGACGTCAATCACACGGCACAGTGCGTGTGAAAAAATCAATTTGTGCAATTAATGTAGTTTACATTTAGTGTACTTCAAAAGTGTCTTCATCAAATTGAAGCATTATTACTCTGCAGGAGAGTTTTGCTCGAGCAGCATCCGATAGCCACGCCTTCCTTCCGCTACATAAGCGATACTGCGACCGCGTGAAGGGTCCACAGTTCCACACTTTATATTTTTGGTTGAAAAAGTGCACCATCCGAGTACTTAAAGTGCACTTCTTTTTTAAGAATTTTCAATGTGGCGTAGAATAGTGCATAAGTGCGCGATTTGGGATGCACCTAGAGTATGAGGTGAAATCGGAGCAGTCCTGCGGTTTCTAGATGCTCAACTGTGGATAATTGCAGGGCCGCTACACTGCATTCTTTAGCCACTGTGCTTTGGGAACACCCAGTCCTGATGGATCAGAACCAGTACTGTACCATTGTATGTGGACACAGGCCAAGCTCTTTAGATTAACAAATGCCTTTGCTGTGCGTATATGAGAACGCATGCACATAGGCCTTAGATATTTGATGGGAAGAGGTCCATGTAAAATGAGAAGTGTAATTTGGATTCAAACATTTTAACGACACTTTATCCTCTTGCATCTGACGTGCCAAGTTTCTTAATACTGTGTCACAGATTGGTAAACGACACCGTGCCATTTACAGTTTTCTGCTGTTTGAAAGAACAATCTTCAAACTGCAGTTTATGTACTTATGAATGGTGTTTTATAGATATTTTCTGAAGAAGATGTCAGTGGTGTTTGCATGTGTTAAAGGAACAGTAACTACTGTTACCGAAAAGACTATTGAATCGTGAAGGCAAATTTAAAGGGACAGTTCACCCCAAAATGAAAATACTGTCTTCATTTACTCACCCTCAAGTTGTTTCAAATCTGTATACATTTCTTTGTTCTGATGAACGCAGAGAAAGATATTTGGAAGAATGCTTGTAACCAAACAGATCTTGGCCACCATTGACTACCGTAGTAGGACAAATGTCTTTGTAAATGTTTGTTCTGTTAAACACAAAAGAAGATATTATGAAGAATGTATGAAAACAAACAGTTCTGGGTCACTTTTGACTACCATTGTAATTTGTCCTACTATGGTAGTCAATGGTGGCCAAGAACTGTTTGGTTACAAGCATTCCTCCAAATATCTTTCTCTGTGTTCATCGGAACAAGGAAATTTAAACAAATTTGCAACAACTCGTGGGTGAGTAAATGATGACGAAGTTGCATTGCTATGCGGTTGCTAAAGTTGTTTTATAGCACATTACATTGTGATTGTTCTGTAGGTGGTTGGCTATTGGTCAGAAACATCAAAAGTGAAGTTTTTGGCTGCTAAATATGCTAGGTATGGCTCTATCCCTTCTTTCAAAGTAGGTATATGGGATTTTTTTTCAGATTTATTGTCTGCCAGGCTAAAATGGCGTGTCAGGCTGTGTTCAAATTTTACTTCTTTTTTTGACAAGAAAAAGTTGACAATGGCGCTTTTTTAGTAAAAAAAAACTGCTCGCAGCGTTGTGGTTACAAATAGCAGCCGGCAATGTTCAAAGATAGCATTTGTGCACGAAGGCAACTTGGAGAGACAGGCTTCATAGGCAGTGTAACAGAATTCTATTTGAATAATAAACAGAGAGCGTCTTTGCAATGACCCATCACATATTTAAAAACTACAATACCTATTTCTGGCTAGAAATGCAATCAAAAGTTATTGAAAGTGAAAATTAAGCGTACATTTATACAAAACTATGCTCCAGCGGGTGTTTCAGATGCCATTTTATTTTTTCAAGCTTGAGCCTTCACGACCAATCACTTTCCTCGCATGTCTCTGTCATTGGTTAGCTGTGAAAAGGGTGCTTGAAGTAGGGCGTTTTTTTTCTGAAAAACTTTTTCAACCTCAAAAGACGCTCTGAGCTGCTGAAAAAGAGGCTGGCGCTGGCGTTTAAAAAGTGCTCAGAACTTTTTTGAAAAAACGGTTTACTCCATAGGATTATAATGTAAAACAGAAGCTAGCAGCATCAAAAAAGAAGCCATGTGTGAACACGGCCTCACATGGTTAAAAGTAATAGCATACCTCTCTTTCATAAACCACGTGATTTAAGATAATTCTACAATGGTGTCGGACAAGTTACAGGCTGAAGTTTAATCCTTGGGGTAACAAAATCTTAACCCTAAGGGCAAAAAACATATGTGCGTAGTCAGACACACTTCGGGGCGTAGACTTGAGATGTTTTGAGCCTAATGCAAATGTAAAAGTAGTGTTTGCTTTAGCATGCATCAAATTCTTTCAGTACATCAATACACAGCTGGAACTTTTAGATCACGAAGATTAAAGATTTCCGATAAAAGATACTATAGGAAACTGCCGTGTCAAATTATCACAAAGTATTTTTAATATGTGTTTAATTACATTTTTTCCCAGACGTCACTTTGCGAACTATCTTTATCTTTTAATTAAAAGTTGTACTCTCTGAGCACATTTGGGAGGGTTGTGTTTACAGCGTACTGATGGATGACACCACAGTCTCACTGTTGCCTTAAACAGCGTGTCATCAGCTAAGAATTTCTCACCCCTCAAAAATCTCACGGGCCTTCTGTTAGGCCACCATCCCTCTTGAGTTCTGAGTGATCGCCGGATGTGTGCAGTGTGTCTCTCCCCAAGACTTTCCCATCACTTTTACAAGAGCAGTTTCCCCTTCTCTTTCCCAGAGAATCTCTGATAGCAGAGCGGGATGCCATGACATCATTGCCATTGCCATTCTTGTTGTATGAGATCCCAATTGAAACATCTGCCATGGAAACGGGGTGGCAGATGGGGGGTGGCGTCTGCATCATCTGAAAGGCCAAGTTTGTTATTGAACCCCTTTAGTTGGTCGAAAAGAGGCAATGATGATCTAAGGCAAAGTGCCAGTGCAAATATCCTGTCTCTTAACAATCTGAATGTTGATTTAACTGAACGGCCATTACACGCATCTACAAGAGTTACAATATCTCAGACTTTTTTGCTCTACAAATAAATAAAACAGAAGGTCTTTCACTTTTTAGTGATTCAATAAACGAAACGATTAAATAGTTGGGAAACAAATCTCAATTGAAATGAAGTTTAAATGAAAACAGCATTTGTTTGTCTCTGTAAGGGCATGGCAAGCAAACCAGATCTGTTTTCTGTAAATTAAAACTGTTTAACAAAGAGCAGGTTGCTGAAAGAACGTAGTCAGGTCTGAAAAACGGAATACTGGTTTACAGATGATGTAATGCCCTTTCCCAAGATATTTGGAAAATATCTGTTGTTGTGCCCGTGGACCATGCAAACAGGCGCCCCTCGCTCTGTTCTGAGGTCACATGTCAGAGTTCATTATTCGCCAATGTCACAGACACAAAGTAAACAAGCCTCCTATTTCACTCCAGAAGCCTTTTATCAGCCTTCTGTGAACGTCTGTGCACTGTTGGGAGCTTTTAGTCATACCTTATTTTTGTTCCCCACCTTTAAGTGCTTTTGCTGCCGTCAAACAGCCATGACTAACTAATTGCCCCGGCTCTCTCTATGGCTTATGCTGATTAATGCTGAAAACAGCACTTTCCCCCAAGATGCTTTAATAACAGTGGGACCATAAGCAAAAGCTGGCGTTTAGTTGAAGCGGACACTTGCTCACATGGCAGAATATAAAGTGCTGCTGCCATCATGTAACATACTCATTAAATATACCGTAGTGTATAATGGCATAAAGTACACTAGGAAAAACTACAGTTTTAGTGCTTTTTAAGATCCTCTGTGGGGTACAAGCCTGTGTGCATCCGTATGCTTACCTTTGTAATAGTTGAGGACTGTTTAATGGGTCCAGATGGCGTGTGCTCCGTCTTTGCAGTACAAGACCTTTGGATAATCTTAAAACTAGTAAATGGTAAAGTATCCCAAGAGGGTTTGAAGGCCTCTTGTAAAATATGTATGTATTATATATGCATATATTAAAATATATGTATTATTATTATATAAACTATTGGTTAAAATTATAGTTCACCTAAAAATAAAATCTTGCAAAATTGACTCACCATCAGGCCATCCAAAATGTCATTTTTTTCATTAGAACAATAAAGATTTTTAAGTAATAAAGATTTTGAAACTATGGTCCTTGATGAGTCTTAAAATGCAACTCCAAAGGTATCGGTTCTTTGAGAGGAGGACCTGTTAAACTTCTATCTTGTAATTTCTCCACAAATTGTCAATGTCAGTTTGTTGACACAATGGCATGGCACCTTAATTTCATCTGTCATCATCCATAAGGCTTTGTGACCTAATGACCTCTCTGACTCAGAAAAGGTTAGGGTTTGCAAGGTGATCTAAAGGTTGCCAGAATGCTTCTGTATTTCTGCAAACCCACCTCCTGCAAAAATGTTTACTTATCCAATCTGTGACTGTAACTACTTGTATAATCGGAATTTCATCAATAGACTGTTTCATCGGACGAAGTCTGGGCCACAAAAGTGTTTGTTTATGTTGTTGCTTTGAAACCATCTATACTTTTTATTATGAGTTTACAATCAAATGAGTCAAAAGATGTTTGTTTTCGTATTTGGACAAACTAAAAGTGATAGTCAGAGTCTCAGAATTGTATTATAACTTTCCATCTAGTTGGCTGACTGCTGACCACAGTTTACCCAAACAGAGAGACCATTTGCTGTAGATGTGGCCGTTTTTATATAAACTGTGACCCTGGCTTCAACTCTAGACTTGCCCGCATGAAAGTCATCACGCTCAGGGTGTTGTCTCTGTGAGGCCACTGGAAATATGCTGACATGACTACAGCAAGAGCCGGCAGCTCATTTTTAGAGGCTCAGAAGGCACTTTCCAGCGTCTTCAGTGCTCAGTCAACGGCCCTCGACTTGGGTTAACCGCAGAGCACTTTTTAAATGCCGTATAATAATAGAAGTCGCATTTGAAGAAACATCTGTACCACATCATGTGGAATGTGACCTAAAAAACGCTGCGTGGTAAATTTTATTTGCAAGTTGTGCTCACGTTGTGAACTTGTCACGATCAGAAGCAGGCTAACGCAACATCCGGTAAGATTTATAAAAACAAAAGTATTCAAACCATTACATCCCAAAGTAGTATTACTCACTGCAAGGAAACGATTGGACGGTCATGGACCTCTGGAGTGCCAGGTATTATTTGAGGAGATTAAAGCTGCTCCTTTATCGCATTCTCTCGTATTTTTAAGAAGCAAGTCTCGAGCAGCAGGGACCAGATTAATGCGGCTACACTATGGAAATGAAGGTATGCTGTGCAGTCAAGGGCAGTAAAAGCCGATTAGGTTTTCAAAGGAGCGGAAGGTACTTTAGCCTTTCTGAATCGGTCTCAATTTAATCAAAGTGATTATGATCTTTGTTGGATCTTTATGAATGACGGCTTTTAATGAGTCATGACACTCTTAAGTCAACATTTTCTTAAAGATTTTTTAAAACGATTCTTTAGTAGTTGCGGCAAATGCAGTTAGCTTGAATTCCTCAAAATACAAAATTACCTAAATGTTTCTCCCTAGTCAAAATTCTCAAAACATTCATAGTATTTATTTATGCATGTACTGTATACCACATTTAGTCTTACTCATTCCATAAGAGCTGGTGTGACATGTCAGGATGAGCGAGAGCTGGTTCAATCAGAGTGAAATAAAGACTATCTAATGAGATTCTGTAGTTAGTATTTCAGCAGTCAGCAGTCATATCACCCTATAGCCCAAGACTGGCTGCCCATTGGAGCTAAACAGGGCTGAGCCTGGTCAGTACCTGGATGGGGAGACCTGCTGTGAAGGCTAGGTTGCTGCTGGAAGAGGTGTTAGTGAGACCAGCAGGGGGTGCTCACCCTGTGGTCTGTGTGGGTCCTAATGCCCCAGTATAGTGACGGGGACACTATACCGTCAAAAAGCACCGTCCTTCGGATGAGACGTTAAACTGATGTCCTGACTCTCTGTGGTCATTAAAAATCCTAGGATGTCCTTCGAAAAAGAGTAGGGGTGTAATCCCGGCATCCTGGCCAAATTCGCCCATTTGCCTGTATACATCATGGCCTCCTAATCATCCCCATATGAACTAATTGGCTTCGTAACTCTGTCTCCTGTCCACCAATAAGCTGGTGTGTGGTGGGCGTTCTGGCGCAATATGGCTGCTGTCGCATCATCCAGGTGGATGCTGCAAATTGGTGGTGGTTGAGGAGATCCATGTAAAGCGCTTTGAGTGTCTAGAAAAGCGCTATATAAATGTAATGAATTATTATTATTATTATTATTATTAGTTGAGGTTAAATCAATCATTGATTCTCTGGCATAACATGGATGTTGGGGATGAAGACAACAACTTCCCATTGATGCTTCTGTTTAGTCATGTCATATGTCCAATTACAGAAATATTTTACTATGAATGAAAATAGATGTTACTAAGCGGGTTTCCATCACTCTGGTTTTATTCGCATTTTGAAGTTTCGCATCAGAAACGAGTGATGGAAACGGCAAATTTCAAATTAAAAACCCTTAATTCGCAAAAAAGTTTTTTACGCTCGCTTGAGGTGGTTTTTCGGGAGATGGAAACGCATTTGCCGAATAAATTCCTCCAAAAAGTCACGTAACTGCACTATGAGACTGCGTAACCTGACTAACCAGAGTACTGATCTTGTTACACAGCATGAGAAATGTTGTTCTGGTCATTCTTAAATGCCTGAGCAAAGTCGTCAAAGTATTCTGTAATTGCGTCTTAGAACTGTCACGACTGTGTTTCCAAAACAGCAGACATCCACAAAAGCAGCGCATTTATTGTGTTTCGTAATCGTTGGCTTGCGCAAGTTTTATTATATATGAAAATTATTATATTCAGTGGCTTCTCTTACTTTTCGTGCTGATATTTAGTAGCAGTTTATTAGGAAGTGACGGTTGACTAGTTGGATGGAAACGGTGCTTATTCGAAAATGTTTTATGCGATATTCCAATTTTGCGCATAAGCTAAATTCGCAACTTTGGATGGAAACCCGGCTATTGTTCCAGCTCAAAGCAGAGACCATTTATGTTCACCCTGTTTATCTCCACATTTTTTTTTTTTTTTTGAAGAAATGAGCAAGGCAGTCCCAGCTGTGTGTAGTAAATCTGTTCTGGACAGAATGGGGTTGAAAATAAGGGGAGCTTCCTTTTGAAGCCTGAAACCCATTCCGACCCCATGACTCTCACATGAGCTCAGCAGGCACAGCCCTTGTGCCCTGTAAGTTTAAATACAGGCTTGATTCAAGCCAGAGACTGATCATTGTTGGCTAATAATCTAACCATTGACTAGTTTTTATTTCTTTAAGTCACAGCATTAAAGGGCCAGTTCGCCCCCCCAAAATAATTCTGTCATTTACTCACCCTCGATTTGTTCCAAATAGGATATTTGGAAGAATGCTTGTAACCAAACAGTTGTTGGTCACCATTGTCTACCATAGTCGGAAATCAATGGAAATCAAAAGTGCCCCAGAATGTTTCCTAAATTCTTCAAAATATATTTTTTGTGTGTTCAACACGAGATGCCATTGTCAGATGCCAGGTGAGCCAGTCCCACCTTGTTTTCTCTACGGTTTGTAATCAAGCCATGCAGCTGATCGTACTCCGCTCCAATGTCGGTCACTGTGGAGGACTTGCTGGAATGCATTTCACTCATTCTTTTGTCTATGCGACAGACCTTGTCAAACATCCTATAGTTGAAACCTCAAGAAACTTCAGACTATAAAACAAGATTCCTTTTTCACAGACGCCTACATGAGTCTCTTAGGAAACGCATCAGTTTTTTTATTCCGTGAGAATGGAGCTATTATGAATAATCCCTTAAATGGTCCAGGGCCAGAGGGAGCAGATGGATCAAGAAGGCTAGTTCAGGACACCATGGCTTGATTCGGGATGCCCTCGCACGGGTGCTTGTCCGAATTTCCTCTACAGCTCAGCCGTTGCTTCCAAGTAGCTAAATCTTCCCCTGTGCTTCTCTTGGCTAGCATTGTGATACTAAACGGAGCGCTAAGCTTTAGGGCTGAACGATTAATCGAAATCGAATCGCAATCGCGATGTGAGACGTTGCGATTTGCTAATCGCAAGAGGCTGCGATGTGGAAGCGATGTGAAAAATAGGAAACGCGTCTGTTCCAAGCCCGCTTTGAGTGGCATTCTTGCTAACCAACTGAGTGAGCGCACCTCCGTTATGCCTAATCAGCACTGCCCCAGCCAACTGCATAAACGTCCGTCATTAAAAAAACAAACATACAGAAGGCAGGAGAGAGACAGTGTGTGTTATTATGGCATCTGCAGAGTCAGATCGATCATTAGGCAAATAAATACTAAAGAACCGTCCAATTCAGAAGACCGCACACACAGCCTGTGTCATACTCGCGCGACTCTTCCCCGCGTTGTGCGTCTCGCGGACGAGCCGTTTAAACTTGACGCGCATACACAGCCTGTTTCGTAATGACGTTTATAGTACTTGAGTCCGGCTCGGGCATCTGGCAATATGGACGAGGCTTGACGCACGCGCGCACCCTGTGTAAACTCACGCCTAGCTCCGCGTTTCAAACAAATGTAAATTCTATCTAACTGTTTTGCTAATTTCACTTGGATGAAATTAAACATTCAGCACATTTTTTACTTGTTTTAAAAAATCCCACATACTTAAACAATAATAAATCAGCCTATGTAAACTATGAACTATTTTAATAATTCACTAACACAATAGAAAATGTTATGGATTTAAGGGTTACAATGGGAGTTGTATTTGTTTTAATGGAAACTATAATAGTGTACACTGGTATTTGGATTCTATTGGTGTGATGTAATCTGGAAGTTGGGAACCAATTGAACAACAGTAAGCCGTATTTGAATAATGCCCAAAGCACACTCCAAAAATTAATTTTGTAATGGTTTTAATGGAAACAATTAAATGTTTTTTTGGTTGTTTTCTTTCAGGGTAACTATACCCATACTGTGCTCCACACAACAATATTGAATTGAAGCTTGAATTAGAAAAGTTAAAATCGCAAATCAAATCGCAATCGCAATGTCTGTCAAAAATATCGCAATTAGATATTTTCCCCAAATCGCACAGCCCTACTAAGCTGTGTGTCTATGCTGTGCTTCACAGTTTGCATGGCTCAAACATGGTCAACAACAGTGTTGGGGGTAATGCGTTACAAGTAACGTGCGTTACGTAATAAGAGTACTTTTTAAGTAACGAGTAATGTAACGCAGTTACTTTATAAATTTACATATCAATACTCGAGTTACTTTGTTTATCAAGTAACTCGAGTTACGTTTCAGTCTAATCATTGATTTATATAAACATTTCTTTTAACTGCAGAAGTGAAATTCTTAATTAAAAGTAGTGTAGACATATGATCGCTCATGCTTGCGCAGAAACAGTCGCTAGTCAGACATAGGCAGTGATGCTATGTCTGCAGTGCTGCAGTGTTCCGGCTTCGTTTTTCACAGCAATGGGAGGCGAGAGCTCAGATGCCGAGCTATAGTGTGGCCGCACTCGCCACCATGGACAAAATGCCTGCAAATGCTGGTCATGCTCAATAGATAACTTTCAGATCGTGAAATTAGCATGAGTCGCAACAGCAATCAATTGTCCTGCAAATGCCGGTCATGTTTGGAAGATAACTTTCAGATCGTGAAATTAGCGCAAGTCAATGGTCTCATGCCTCGTGAATGTAAACATAAGCTGTGTTCGACTGTTTGTGGCGCTGCACGCACGGACAGATCTGCAGATTTAAATGGGCATGGTCACTGTTAGAAGAAAGGTTGCGGAGTGGGCAGAGCATGGGAGAAAGAGAGGAAACAACTGTCATCTGTTAGTCTCCTCACCAAATACCAGCATATATACAACATAATGTGCTAAATGTCATTTTCCCCTCAAAATAATATTATATAATATTAGTAATATATTATATGTTAGATTAATCATAATTTCGCATAACACTATCGAGTTGTTTTGGCTCAACGAAGTGCTCAGCAATGCAAAGAGGATCTGTCATATCGCTTATATATTACTTTTTTACATCTAAAAAAAACCACCCATATTTGCTGGCCAAAAATCCTCCTTTTCCCACACAGTGTTATACGACTGGAAACTACTCTGCCAGCTCACCAGCGCCATCTTGTGCAACTAGCCGTGCTGTCAAAACACAATAAATATGGAGAGTGACACCGAAGTTAGCAGTGTCAACAGTAGGCAGAGCTCTGAGGAGGTGGAGGACTACTGGTCAGGAAATATTTGAAATGTGTTTTTTAAAGAAAATAAAGGTGTGTTATAGGCTATATAGGATTGTTAAATGCATTAGTGTTAAACACTAAAGAACAGCAAAGTCTGGAAAAGCATGAGCATCAGTTAGGTGAGAAAAAGTAATGCAAAAGTAACTTTCCACAAAAAGTACCCAAATAACATATTTAGTTACTTTTTTATAGAGTAACTCAATGTTGTAACTAGTTACTTTTAAAAGTAACTTTCCCCAACACTGGTCAACAGTGCGTTGGATATTTCTTGACTGCACTTTAAAGGGGTCATATGGCGCGAATACGTGTTTTTATGTGTCTTTGGTGTGTTATAAGTTGCCCATGCATGTATTAGACACGTAAAATTGCAAAAATTTAAGTGTCGGAACAAAATATGCATTCTATCTAAGCGAATGCTCACCCAGACCTGCCTGAAACGCCTCGTGTAACCACACCCCCACAAATCTACATCAGTTCGTGGTATGATTTGACTAAAACCGCCCAAATGTATACGCAAGTAAGGCATACCTGTCAGTACAATTGCTTTAGAACCTGATGTTCCAAATATGGTAAGAGGCGTTACATTTCCATCACACGCTTGCAGTATTCGACCAATCACTGCGCACTGGTTAACTGGCCAATCATAGCACACCTCGCTTTTCAGAGCGATGAGCTTTGTAAAAAATTTGCGCATTTCAGAGATGTTTTTCAGAGCACATTTTAAATGTCAAAGCTCTAAAACAGACAATTGCCATAATCGTCAAAGCCCTAAAACAGACAATTAATCGTCATAATCGCAATGATTTACTAGACAATTAATTGTCAGCCAAATTTCATAATCGTGACAGTCCTAGTTTGAGCTTAAATTTAATTAAGTGTTTTGGTCCATGCGTCATAGTGTGTCTTTCACAAGGATGTGCTTAAGTGAATGAAATTAAAATTGATGCCATCACAGCATGAAATGGTGGTGGGACTATAAAATAATTTGGAAAATTGTTTGTCAACAATTATTTTACAGTTTTATTTGGTGCTGTTAATAGCGTAGAAATGATTACCCTCAAAATTAAATGTATGGTGTGAAATTGAAATGAATGTGAATAAGAGCAACACTGCCTGTGTGGCACAAATAAAATCTCACAGTGCTGTAGGGAATGTAGACAGCTCAGCAGGAGGTTGTCATCTCAATACGCTGGTTTCCTCACAAGAAATCTCACAGGCGACATGTGTCATGCCTGTGTCTGTGTTTGTGCAGCTTTTTTTCTTTATCGTGTGCCCCTGCATCAAGTTCAACGCTAAAAGTGGGACACAGACCCAAATCGCAGAGGGACAGTTTGGGCTTTGGGATGATTTCATCCTGCAAATATGCCACAGGGACAAAGGCACGTTCAGTCCTGGTGATAACAAGTGTGCCATCTTTAGACCCAACCCCCCCTTCTCTTTCACCACCCTCAAACACTCCAGCCCCAGGCCTTCCTCAAAATTAAATGAAAAGAGGCCCAGAGCAAAGTTGTTTTGTGTGTGTTTGTGATAGGATGCTTGGAAGTTTGCTATAATGACTCCTACCATTGCTAGTTTGGTTTATCATTGCAAGGTTCATGATATCCAGTTTTGACAAAATTGTAGTAGTAAACAATATCATAGTGCCTTAGAGTCCATTTTGATCATTCATCAGGTGTAAACAAATCACTCTAAAAGTGACCCCACCAATATCGTTTCTCTGTAGCGTTGTTATTAAAGTTATGGTGTGGACTGCCCTTGGGGGGAATGGGCCTTTCTTTACAAATAACAGATTTACAAATATGGTTTGTCATTTTACATGTTGGTCAAGTGGCTTTAAATTGATTGTCATAGTCTGGTTTAGCGAAACCAGACCATAAAACTTATATAATATATATATCTAATAACAAACATTCCTCCCCCCTCTTTCTTTCTCTTTCAGGGGGAAGTTTGCCGTGGTCAGAAAATGTGTGGAGAAAAGCACAGGAAAAGAATATGCAGCTAAGTACATGAGGAAGAGGAGAAAGGGTCAAGACTGTAGAACAGAAACCATTCACGAGCTCGCTGTGCTGGAGCTGGCAGCTGCCTCTCCGAGAGTGGTCAACCTCCATGAGGTCTATGAGATGACCAGTGAGATGGTACTGGTTTTGGAATAGTAAGTATCACATGTACAGTCTTTTAAAACACATTTACAAATTTCTCGTACTATCATAAACATTTGAAGTCCCCCTGTGGTCAATATTGTATCCATTAAAACTAATCTTTTACCATCAAAATTACATATTTAAATGTTTTTTTATGGGAAAATAATTTTTCCTGCCAAAACACATGAACGCGCACAAACCAGAAGCTCTTGGATCAATTCCAATAAAATCATGTCTCATTCACCAGTGAGAACACATCACATAAGTAAAAGACCTTACTACAATAGCAAAAACAGCTAACGTAAACAACAGCTTTAAAATGGGATTAGATGCAGCTTAGTTCCCGTTAGACGCTGGGTAACGATGTAATACATAAAGGTCCACAAACTACATAAGCAACATAATCAAAACCCATCAAAATCGAATCATAACATGTACCTACCTGTCCAGAAGTTACCATGGCATCATCATTGAAACCCTTGACTCCCGTAAGTGCTCAAAGTGTGGAAAAGCAACACCGATTATAATCATACCCGTCAACACTCCCGTATTTTCCCGTATTTCCACACCCATCTCCTGTGAAACCTTTGTAATACAATCGCAAACAGACCGAACGGGAAACCCCCGGAAAGCGGCCGCGAACCGACCTCCAGGGACCGGAATGCATTCACGAATGGAATTCTGCTTTCACCTCTTTGCTGATTAGACGTTTTTAGTCGTGGCAATTTTTAAGATGGTCTTTATTTTTGTTTTGTCCTTTGCAAGTGCCACTTGCAAACTTGCACACATTTAACAAGGGGAAAGTTAGGTTCCAGCTGTTTACCTGCCATTCTCCCGCTGTGTCTGCACAGCGAATGTGACCGCACTGATGACGTATGGTGTCTGCGTGAACAGGGTACGCAGTGGGATGAAAATGTACACACGACCTATCATTGTGATTTTGGTCCTACACCTTTCACAGATGATATATAATTATAAAAATATAATTGGACCACTTTACTTATTGATTGCTATCAGGATGTAAAGAGATTTCCAACCAGCATGACAAAAAATGTTTCTGGACAGGATCACCTATTGTGCCTTTAAAATAGCTTGAATGTTTACACCTTTACACCCCAGCTTCATTAAGTATACGCAGGTTCATGAACATGCAAATTAGCTAGTGTACTCTCCACTCAGTCGCACTCAGCAGTTCCAGACGCTGCTAAAACTGAAACTGAGAGCTGACACAGCAGTGCAGTGATCGATTCAGCCCGAATCGGTGTGCCATATTTGCATATTTATGCCTCAAACCTGTAACCAATCACAACAACGCATTTGACCCCTGTGGATCAGCCGTAAACTGCAGTTTTATGAATAAAATACTCAGCAGTGGTTTACAATAGTATATTTGCACATGGTTTGTGTTAAAGCACCCTAAAACACCACATAACCATATAAACAACATTAAAAACGTGGTATTTAATTGTGTCTATTACAATAATAATTATGCCATTCAAAACAGGTTTGGTTTGTTGTTCTTATCAAGCAGAGAATGTTTTGCAGAAATGTCCTGACTTTTTTCCCTACATTTGGCCAAAGTAATTTTGCAGGTTTGTGATTCTAAACGGTGCGGAGGCTTTAGATTAATCAGTTATCAACCGCCAGGATCATGACTGTTAAATATTGAGAGCTGAAATCCCACCCTATCCAATTAAGGAAGTACAGAGAACTTGAGCTCAGACTGCAAACCTGAGGATCAGAAACGGTAAATGACCAGGAGACTGAAATAAGAGATGGAATCAAGTACACTGAGAGAAAACAAGATGGAGCGAGAGCACTAATCAAGCTCTAAATCCCCCAAAGCGATACTGAGCATGCTTCAGTAAGCAGTCGGTATTCTAGAAACGTTCAACATCCACCCCTACCCGCACACCGGCTCTCTCCTGCTGCTCTCTGCCCTTTCATTGTGCTAATGTATGCATGTGCATATCCTATTGGGTTTCCCTTGCAACCATATGCTGACTTTGAACTTCTAGACTCCATCACGTCGTGTTTTAGTATCGTTGGTGATCATATGAAGCACATTTGATGTTCTGGAAAGGTCACAGTGACAATTTATTTCATTTGACATGAAGTGGGTCACGCATTTTTGCCGTTCAGTCTACCATGTATTTTTTTCCTCCAGCTTTGAATGTCCCAGACAATAAGCGCAGATGGGTTTTAGGTATGAAATCACATTTGACATTTGTTGTGATCTGGAGTTTGATGGATTCATCAACCTAATAAAATTTGGCTTTACCAAAGAGCAGATGATTTGGATTATTTCATTATAGCACTACACTTGTCTCTTTCAGTAGATCAAGCAACATAATACTTGGAACTTGTTTTGAATGTTAATAGAATCCCTAAAAGTATGCCAAAGCATTTGCCCTTTGACATCAGAATATAAAGCAAATCTTAGACATAAAGCAAGTAGTTGACCAAGCCGGGTTGCCGTTGACCGCATGGTGTGCAGCTGCTTCTGTCCTGGTTGACCCGGTTCCCAGTGTCCAGCCTGAATGAACTGACCCTCGCAGTAGAGAAAGGGGTTAACACAGGAATTTTAATCTGCCCCTTCAAACACACAGAGCCCATAGATTTCTCATATCCATGGAAACTGACGAGACCCCCTTTACAAAGAAACATGTTGGGATAGGAAAGAGAATGAAAGTATGTACAATGATTGATATGAGTGAGGGGTTACAACCGTGCTAGAGCGAATTATTCTGAGGCATGTGTGACCGTGTCTGTGGGTTCGTTGGTAAACACAGTTTTCATTTTCTCCCATGGCTCCCTGCAGACCAGTCTCCCCAACCCCGCTCTATTGATAGGCTCGGATGGGACGCGGAGAGGCTCTCCGCACTCACAGCGAGGTCACTCTCATTTCCTCTCTCCCACCAGCGAATGGCATGCTCTCAGCTGGATCGGGTTCAAATCTCTCATCATCTGCCCACACGGCCATCCTTCACAAGCAGCTGTCTCCGTCTCCAAGCATGCAAGCTGTAGCATGCGTGAAAAGGGGAAATTCTCGAAATGCAGTCCAAAGCTTAGTTGAAAAGCGTGTGGGTTTTTGTCTGCAAAGAGTGCATTTATTATATGCATATAATAAGACTGGCTTTTGATAAAGCAGGCAAAAAATCCCATAGACTAGAAGAAGGGACTGTCGCTTGGTAACAGAATATAACAGTGACTTAAAGATGGGGTCTTTTGACAACCGATCCACAACACAACCACCGTTGTATGCGTGCAGGTGGTGCTCGTGCAGGAGAGCATAAACATTGCATTTAGGCAATTTATAAGTCATTTTGGAGTGTCTTTCATATAAAATGTAATGACTGTGGCATCTTTAGCTCAACCAAGGTTGTGATGGATGGTATTGTGGTTACCCATAATATGGCCTGTCTAAATCTGCAGAAGACCAGTCGTATTGCGACCACATGTACTGTGTGTAAAAAACAGTTCAGAACAGTAAGTTTATGAGAGGACATAATCTGTTGAACAACATACTTTCATCTGTGTTAGGTTTGCAAGTTGGCTAAGAAGACCCTACTCTTTAGTGATTTGCATTTTGAAAACTTCATTTATGATGTGATTGATGTACACATTATTGAGTTCATAAGAAAGTTCAACCATTAAAGTTTACAAACATAGTAGACCGAAGTACATTCCTGTTTGAGATGGCAGTACCTAGTTAGTGTTTTGCCTTCATATAGTGTAGTAAATCTGCTTTTGACTGAATCTTGCCAAGACCCCAGGGGGTCAGACAGACCATTAGGCAGATAATAGATTACATCGGCAGATTAGCATCCTGCTGGTCAAGCAAATGTTCAACTTTTGGCGCAATTCCACCGAAAATACCTGAAACAATTTGTCCCAGTAACATTTTTACAAGGAAACCACCTGTTGCTGTCTGCATTTCCATAGCGGTCTAAAGTACCGTGAAGATTAGGCAAATCAGTCCCGTGACGTAGGACTGCATGTGACGGCTCCTCCCAGTCCAGGAGTGGGTGGTAATGTCAAACAATGATGACGTCACATAAAGCGACGGACACTCGTTTGTGCGACAATGCCCAGCTTGTATAACCGACTCGATATTTTTAAGTATACCTTTTCATTGCGGGTTATCATTTCCAATTCCTGTTGGATTTCGTCCTCAGCAAAAACACTTAATAAAGCCTGGACCTCGTCGTCGGTCCATCTGTTGTATTGTTATCCATTTTAAAGAGTAAACAACTGAAACTACACGCACCGCAACAAACTTTTAAAAATGATGGTTTGTTTTTTACCGGAACATGATGCAGCATGTAGAGTCAACCAATGAAGTTGTGAACTCAACCAATCAGCATATTTGACGACCAAGGCCCACCCCTGAACCTTCCGGATCTCTGGAAAAGTACTACCTCAAGAGCAGGGACTTTCTGAGTACAGTAGATCGACATCGGCAGAGATGTCTATTAAAGTACCTCTAAATCGCTGTATCCCTTTCACAGTCTTCAATTCAAAGCTCATTATTGAGCTTCTATTAAGAGTAAAAATGCCCTGCAAGACTCGATATGAATTACAGCAAGATTAAGTGGGAAGTGCTTGAAACACGCTCTTCTCACATTCAGCATTGTTCGCCATTGATGTGTTTCTATCTCTGTATCGTGGGGAAGTAGAGCGGGCATAATGAATCTCTCTTTCACAGAGTATGTGAAATCCAGAAAGAGCCTGTTGTAACCGGAAAATTTTCCCTTCCTTTCAATCTTCCTGTTTTCCCCTCGGGTGATGGATATTTTAGGGCACTGGGACAGTTTCGAGGAGGGTATGTGGCTTTGGATGGCGATCAGGGTGAGGCCTATTCATACTCTGCAGTGTCCAACCGGCTGTTTGGGGTGAGTCGTAAGCTCCCAAGTGCTCGGTCAGGCAGGGCTCAGGAACGTGGCCTGGTTGCTCCGTGAGCTCCAGCTGGGAGTTCATCATGTCAATGAGCTCGGCACCAGCACGTGAGCGGCCAGACCGTGGCCGGCCAGATCGAGCGAGCTAAGAGGAGGGGGACAGCGGGGAGGGGTGGTTGGCTGCTTTGTGGATTTAATCTCTAGAGCTAGGGTTGGGATAGCCCTGCCTTGCTGTGCTAGTCTTTCGTCGATTAGTGTATATGAGCCGTGTGGGGTTACAGCTCATTGCACCTGCTATGGATTGGATTTCTTTTTTTTTGGCCTACATTTACCAAATATGTATTTGAAGAGCAGAGCCAAGTTGCATGTTATTGCCCAATACATAGAAATCGACAGGGTTTTCATCGTGAAACAAAGTCACGTTTTTTATCATATGTTGGGTCGAAATGGACAGAAAATGAAACCCGAGTCGATTTTGTAATTTCACTGTCATTGATTTATGAATATACTGTATGACATGATGGGTCCTATAATGGATCTTTACTAGTTTGGAACTGTTTTATTGCAAGCTCCATGTTGCCTTGTGAAATCAAACAAAGACCAAGGAAACTTCAGAACGATCCAGTGCTGGTCGGAACCAATTAGACTACAACATCTACTACTGTACCTGTACCAAAGAAACTAAAAGTCACTTGCTTAAACGACTGGCGTCTTGTTGCTCTGACCCCCATCATCAGCAAATGCTTTGAGCGGCTAGTCAGAGACTACATCTGCTCTGTTCTGCCTCCCTCACTGGATCCACTAAAGTTTGCATACCGCAACAACAGCTCCACAGATGATGCCATTGCATATACACTACACATTGCCCTCTCTCACCTAGAAAATAGATCACATATGTGAGAATGCTGTTTGTAGACTACAGTTCAGCATTCAACACCATAGTGCCCTCCAAGCTGGATGTGAAACTCCAGACACTGGGCTTAAACAGCTTGCTGTGCAGCTGGATCCTGGACTTCCTGTCTAGCACGACGCCAGGTAGTCAGAATAGGCAACAACATCTCCTCAACACTGACTCTTAACACTGGAGCACCACAGGGCTGTGTTCTCAGCCCACTCCTGTACACCCTGTACACGCACGACTGTGTGGCAACACACAGCTCTAATGCCATCATACAGTTTGCTGATGACACAACGGTGGTAGGTTTGATCACTGACACTGATGAAACAGCCTACAGAGAAGAAGTTCACACTCTGACACGTTGGTGTAAAGATCACAACCTCTCCCTCCAAAGAGCTGGTGGTGGACTTTAGGAGGAAATACAGAGAACACAGTCCCATCACCATCAACGGAGCACCAGTGGAGAGAGTCAACTGTTTTAAGTTCCTCGGTGTCCGCATCACAGAGGAGTGCTCACATGGTCCATTCACACCAAGGCCGTAGTGGAGAAGGCTCACCAACGTCTCTTCTTCCTGAGATGGCTGAGGAAGTTTGGCATGAACCACCACATCCTCACACTGTTCTACACCAGCCCAATAGAGAGCATCCTAACTGGCTGCATCACTGCTTGGGTACGGTAACAGCACCGCACTCAGCCGCAAAGCCTTCAGAGAGTGGTGCAAACTGCCAGGCACATCATCGGAGGTGAGCTTCCCTCCCTCCAGGAAATTTATACCAGACGGTGTGTGAAAAAAGCGAGAAGGATCACCAGAGACTCTAGCCACTCGAGTTATGGTCTGTTCTCACTCCTCCCGTACTGCAGCATCAGAACCCGGACCAGCAGACTTTGTGACAGCTTCTTTCCCCAAGCAGTCAGACTCTTAAACTGTTAAATATCACAATCTTTCATCAGCACTGCACTTTATCCCACACTCCCAATGCCAATCATATCATTATATTTATTTATACTATGCACATTATTAAAATAAGAACTCACTACCTCTGACAGCCAAATATATGAAAAGTTTGGTTCCAAAGTTAGATAAAAAATTTCTAAAATCATGTTTTTTATTATGTTATCGTGTTTTTATTGTGTTTAATTGTGTTTGTTAGCTGTATTTTTTTTTGTAGTTATTGTGGCTTAAATCAAAACTGCAACTGCAGTTTGATTGATATTAATTGGAATGCACAATAAAAAAACATAAAAAGGTAGTTATCTCATTTTGGAACCAAACTCTTCATATACACTCTTCTACTGTATATACTGCAACACCGACCAATCACTGTACATCATATGTATATTATGTATATGTGTAGTTATGTTCAAGTCTATTTCTGTAAATTATGTCTCATCTGTTGTATTATGTTTAAACACTGTACAGAGGAAAAATGGTTTATTTTGTAATTGTGTGCAGACCAGTCTAGTGTAAATTATTGTAATTGCCCATCTCTATATACTGCCATGTTGACTGGAACTGCACACAAGCTTTTCACCTACTGTTGCACTTGTGTATATGGTTGAGTGACAATGAAAGGATTTGATTTGATTTGACTTGTTGCTATTTTTAGACAAGGATTGTTCTTTTATTCAGACCCTAACAGACATTAACTCACAGGTGAACTGGTTCCCGAGTGTTATACACAGTGTATCTGTGTTATTTGCATATTTAGCCGTTTCCCCCTACACAGTTTGAAAATGCAACAACTGCAACTCTCATCATGTAATTATCTGAGCCCAAATGAAGATGCCTTGCCTGAAAGAATGCTGTGGGTGCGTCGAGTGCTTTCCGTTGTATGGGGAATACCCAACCACGGGCACACCCAGAAACTGCTATGCGCTGCGTAGACTGAGCTGGATGAGCTACAAATTCCTCGGTTTCTTCAGTGTTTAGTTCTGACCGCATGTGGCATGTGCTGTCCTATGCTAATGGTGCATAATGTTGATCTTGATACCATCATTCATTAACCATCTTCACATTAAATGAGGCCTCAGAGGAAATATACATGTTGTGTGTGTTTTTGGTTGTGCCAGTGGATTACTACAGGCAAACCCATGTTGCATTAGCGTTATGACCGGTCAGACGTAGCCTCATCCAGCCAAAAACATGACCTAGTTATAAATTGGCTAGATGTCTGATATTCCCCCCTCTCTGTCGTTCTCTTTATCTACACCCACTCTCGTATATTCCTCGGATCACGTGAGCGGGGCTTTTGGCACCGCCTTTGGATGTCTACATGTTTAGAGAGCTGGAGACAGAGGTGCCTCTGAGAGCTGTCGAACACTACAGGGAAATGTTTTACAGCTGTGCGGGTGTTAATGACTTCTCCTGCCAGACATTCCCGTCCAGGTTATGAGAGGTCACGTCAGGGTCCAGGTTTACTGTTTTATAAACACTGCCGTTGCCATAGATTTCACATGTTTAAGAAACGGGGCATAAAATTGCAGTTTAACTGTCTGGAAGTCCGTGCTTTTAGTAAGTAATACTCTAACGGCGTCCATACAGATGACACCTGAACAGAATAATCCTTCCGTGGCCGGAACCCTTGCGCCAGCAATTCTGCAATGTGTGTTTGCTAATGTTTACCGCTAATTCTGCGTTCACATGCAAATCGCTTGATTTGTGTTTGTTGAGTAAAGTACATACTGTATAACCTCAATGCAAAGATGTGAATAGACGCATGTCAATCGCGTCTTCGGCGCAAGTAAAAAAATAGCAACTCAAGCCAGAAATTCGCCTGGACACTCCCCATCACGCGATGTTTTTTGCGTCACTCACATGAAAATAACGAACAATTCCAACAAGGTAATAAAGAGCGAAGAACGAGATGCTTCGCTTTTGGTGTAAACGCAGCACAAGGCTATTCACAGACTTGGCTCGAACTAACGTTTATGGGTCAGTTACGTACATTTTCGATACGCCAATTTTAAAATACAAATAAATAATATCATATTTCGCAGTTATTCAAACATTAAGAATGCGGTGTACAAACAAATGAAGATTAAATTTGAAATTAAGTGATTTTAGTGTTTTTCACCTATGAATTGCCCATAGCCTTAAAATAAATCATGCGATTTATCTTCAAAGTAATTCATTTTCTTGACATGCTTAACATTTTTTAACAAATCTTTAATATTTAAAGTGTTAAGAAACAAAGTATCTGCATTTCTTTGTGTTTTGGTAAGTAATCATCTCATATTTTTGTCTTCCTAAATTAACCAAATCAACTCTTTACCATCCGCATACTGTATCAGACATTTATATTTCAGCCACAAAAAAATAGATGTCTTTTATTTTTAATTTAATACAATTATTGATTTTATTGGTCGCACCACTTGAAAAGTGATTGTTATATGTCATTGATGCTTTTGCATCACCTGCAAACTACCTACTGTACCGGAGGACTTTTTAAATTTCATTTCATAGTTTGAATCATAATTTAGTATTTTAGCTCTTTTTCTAGCGGATCATGGTCTGCATTATGAGCTTTTAACTGTTGCAGTTTCTTTCAGTGGCGATTAGAGACCAACTCGCTCTCGACTGATGTGAGTTTAAGGGACTCTGTAGAGACAGAATAGGATTACAGACAACACAGGACAAATCATGCACACAAGCTTACGATGTGGATGCTTGAGGACATAGGTAGTGTAATCCAACAAGCACACAAAGGGAGAGCTGTCAAATTCCACTAGACGTTTACTTGTTCTACATAAAGTGATATGGGCCAGTTATAAATCACATGTTTAAGATTTGAATAAGCCCCAATTTAAGTTTGTAACATGTTCTGCACAAAATGTCATATGGACATGTTTATAAGAAATGTGTTTTCAGTATTAAACTTTCACCTGCCGTTTTATAAAATGTTAACACCATCATGCTATAGACATAGCCAAATTAAAATATCACCATCACTGGATGATGAGTTTTGCACACACAGTCAGCACTCATCATCATTTTTTTAGCTAACGCTATCATGTCCTTTAAAGCCAGACAGCATCCTCACATAACATTCAAACTCACAGCATGTTCACTGCAAACTCGGCCCGAGGGCGCTGACTTTTCCCTGTCTGTGTCTAATCGAATTCATCACGCTGTCTGATCCGGAATGCAGGAAATCAAGAATCGCCTGCCAACTTGTGAAAAGGGTGATCGTAAAGGACATGTGTCCTTATTATTAGCCAGCGCCGCTACCTGTGCTGATATTAAAGGAAGCCTGAAGCTCACGGATTAAGGACCTGTGGGATGTTATTCCCAAATTAAAACAGTCCAATGGGTGACCTGTTTTATGTAAACGTTGTAACGATTTTTCGAAGAAGTCCTTAAGCAGATATGCAGTTTATAATTGCATTTGGAGTGCAGTTTATTACATTTAGATATTGCTTGGAAGTTTTGTTCTTCAAAATAACTTCTGACGCTTGACTATTCGTTTTGGTTCTAGGCATGTATTCGCAGTAGAGTGCCTCCATTGTGCTAGATTGTGCTGTAGTTAAAATCACATGGCTGTGCAAACATTTTTAGAAATGTCTTTTGGTCAGCTCTTTCTTTAGTTGTTTTGGGGGTAAACCATCTCCATTGTGTTTAAAATATCGAATATAAAGACAGAAACGCACGTATGTGAACTCGCTGCCGTGTCTCACAACACTGGCCTGATGTGTAAAATAGATCTGTTTTTCTGTGTTCAGTGCCGCAGGAGGGGAGATTTTTAACCAGTGTGTGGCTGAGAGGGACGATGCCTTTAAAGAAGAGGATGTGAAGAGACTGATGAGACAGATTCTGGAGGGTGTGGCTTTCCTTCACAAGTGCAACGTGGTACACCTGGATCTCAAAGTGAGTCGAGCTGTGAAGGGGCATTACATATTGCTTTCATTCATATCATACGCATGGAAGCACAGGAAAATTAGGTTAGCTTGCAAAATGTAAGCTAGCTACAAATTTCAATTTGACAATTTATAGCTTTGGTTTATGCTATTGAATGCACCATTTTAAAATGCATAAATAGTCAAGAAGTAATGTTGTAGGATTTCTAATAAGAAATAGAAATGCTTTGAATCTCTGAATAGAATTGAACATGTGCTACTTCTGCTATGGTTGTGCAAGTGTACAGTTCTGAGTAAAACCCATCCATTTACATAACCAAAGTTATGAAGATGTCAGGGTGGCATTTGGCGGATAGGTTGTTCTTGAGGGCTAAATAAATGTGCTCTATACATTAAAGGTTACTGTAGAAGATTATAAGATCACTATATGTCAAGTTTGGCAGTTTTACTGAAAGTATTTCTATCCGTCAGCCTCAGAATATCCTTCTCACCAGCGAATCTCCTCTCGGGGACATAAAGATCGTGGATTTTGGCCTGTCGAGGTTGGTAAGCAGCAGCCAGGAGATCCGAGAGATCATGGGCACACCTGAGTATGTGGGTAAGAATCCCTTTCAATCCCTTTCTTTTTATGAATTATTCAAACTTTTTTTCTCAATTTTAAAAACATTTCAAAGTTGTAGATTAATAAAAAAGTTGAAGTAAATGCTTCCCACAAGAATTTCTTCTATTTCTTATTGTGAAAGTAATAAAAAATGACTATAGACCACTTCGGAAGTCTCTGGTCCTGAAACCAGCCAACCAACCGTTTCAGTTTTTAACATTACACAAAGTTAAAACAAAATACAACCAACAGAACATTTATAAATGAATCAAAATGTCCAATCAATATCTTTAAGATGTATTTATTTCTGTAATATTTCAAAATTAATAAAACCGGAAGTGCTGCTGGACCAGTGTTTACATCGTGTGAAGTGGTCTATAGGTGTGTGTTGATTGAATTTTTATCTAATGTTCAAAATTTTGTCTTAATAGCACCAGAAGTCCTGAATTATGAGCCAATTAGCACAGCCACTGATATGTGGTGAGTCTTTGTCTTTCATTACCATTTTCACAAGCCTGAATATTTCATGTGATGCCCTTAAATGTCATTGTCACAATAAATCCTTTTTATTGTTTTATGATCAGTTTCATCATGATAATCATCACATCACTTGCATCCAGAACAACTGTGTGATTGCCTGTAAACAAACACTTCATTCATAGAAAGAGCTCTCACGCCATCACTGCTTCAGTGTGTTGCTTGTGGTTTCACTCTAGGATATATTATGCAAGAGTATTTGTACTCTTAGCTCTACAACATGATTACTTGAGAAAAGATTATGTACACAAAAAGAATCACTCTGTGTGAGCTCTAATATGCTGAGAGGTTTATAAAGGAAACTATCAGTGCATGATCTTCTCATCTCTCTCATAGGAGTATTGGTGTCCTCACATATGTGATGCTGACGGGCATCTCTCCGTTTCTGGGGGATGATAAGCAGGAGACCTTCCTCAACATCTCACAGATCAACATCAGCTACACTGAGGAAGAGTTGGAGCACCTGGACCGAGCAGCCATCCACTTCATAAAGTCCCTGCTCATCAAAGAGCCAGAGTGAGAGAAACACACTGACAATATGTGACCCTGGACAACAAAACCAGTCTTATGGGTCAATTTTTCGAAATTGATATTTTTACATAATCTGAAAGCTGAATAAATAAACTTTCTATAGATATATAAGTTGCTGGAATAGGACAATATCTGGCTGAGATACAACAGCTTAAAACTCGGGAATCTGAGAGCGCAAAAAATCAAAATATTGAGAAAATTGCCTTTGAAGTTGTTAATCAGGGGCACTGTGGCAGACCATCCACTCACAAAAATAAAGTTTTTATATATTTAAGGTAGGAAATTTACAAAATATCTTCATGGAACATGATCTTTACTTAATATCCTAATGATTTTTGGCATAAAAGAAAAATCGATAATTTTGACCCAAACAATACATTTTTGTCTTTTACTAAAAATGTTCCCGCGCTACTTAAGACTGGTTTTGTGATCCAGGGTCACATATTATAATATCTACATAATGTACTCAAAACATGAACAGTGCTACAGATGCTCATGAGCCATACAAATAAACTCATTATATATTTTCATGTTATGGCCAATTACTGCTAAACTGCTAGTGTTACAATTTACTGTATACTTGCACTTCTTTCTACCACTGTCTCTGTTTGTTTGTTTCTTACTTTCTCCCTCCCTCCCTTTCTTTTTCCTTTTTCTTTCTTTGTTGAATTCTTCTTTTTTGTCTTCCGCTGTCTCGGTTTCTCCTTTCTTTCTTTCTTTCTTTCTTTCGTTCTTTTTCTTCCTTTAAATCTTTTCTTTCTCTGTCTTATCTCTGTCTCTCTCTCTCTCTTTCCTTCTTTTTCAGTTTTTCTTTCTTTCTTTCCCTCCTTCTTGATCTTGCTTTCATTCTTCATTTCTTCCTCTGTCTCTCCTTTCTTTCATTCTTTTTCTTTCTCTCTCCCTCTCTTTTTCCTTTTTTTTTGTTTTATTTGTTCCTTCAGTCTTCCGCTGTCTCGGTTTCTTCTTTCTTTCATTCTTTTGTTTCTCTGTCTCTTTTCGTCCTCTTTCTTTCTTTCTCTCATTTCTTCTTTCCATCTTTCTTTTTTTAGCTTTCATCCCTCATTTGTTCTTCTGTTTCTCCTTACTTTCATTCTTTTTTCTCTCTCTCCCTCTCTTTTTCCTTTTTCTTTCCCTTGTTCCTTCTTTCCATCTTTCTTTTTCTTGGTTTCATCCTTCGTTTCTTCCTCTGTCTCTGTTTCTCCTTTTTTTCTTTTCTTTCTTTCTTTCCTCATCTCTCTTTCTTTACTCATCTCTCTGTTTCTCCTTTCTTTTCCTCATTCTGTTCTTTCTTTCTGTCTTTCCTTTCTCGTCTCACTCTGTTTCTCCTTTCTTTCCCTCATTCTGTTCTTTCTTTCTTTCCTGCATCGTCTCTCTCTGTTTCTCCTTTCTTTTCCTCATTCTCTTTCCTTTGTTCGTTCGTTTGTTGTTTTTCTTGTTTTTTCCTCATATTTAATGTATAGCAGTTTTTCGTCAATAAAAGTCATGACTTTTAAATGGTACAATTTTATTATATACAGTTTATAGAAGTTTATATACAGTTCAAAGAGGAGTACGTTTTTATGTTGCAGATTTGCTACAGGAAAAATAGATTGTTAGAATTAGAAGATGTAACACCTCTGGTATGCAACACAATGTAACATCTATAAAGAAAATGTTCTTTAAACGTGTGCTCTTTAAGGAATAGGTTTTTCTGTAATCCTTTATATGCAGAAATTAGTGTCAACAATTAAATGTCTAATGTCAAAAAATTATAAATAAAAAGGAGAAATGTACCCTTATGGAAATTGTGCATCACTAGTTCATCACAGTGACTTCATTTCCACAGGAATCGTTTTACTGCAGAAGACTGCCTCAAACACCCGTGGCTTCAGATGAAAGCGGAAGAAATAAAGGAGGAGAGCACTGAAAGTGTCTCAGAGCCTGTCAGCCCCGGGACCTCTAGCCACGATGAAGAAGCGGATGAGGAGGAGAGCGCTCAGGTGACGGAGGAGCTCATCGTAATGGCAGCCTACACCCTGGGTCAGTGCCGACAGTCCTCTGATAAAGAGAGTCTGACCCCTGACCAGAAGGCCATCTCTAAACGCTTCAAGTTTGAGGAACCTTTCTCATCCCTGCAAGAAGTTCCTGGAGAATTTATCTACTGATTCCAGCCCAGCCAGATAGCTGCTACACTCCCAACTAATGCCGCACTTCAGACAAGAATCCTTGTATTTGTCTTTTATTTTCACTCACCTTATGATTTGAACTTGTAAGCCAAACGATTTTTTGTCTTGTTTTGTCGCGCTGGTTGCTTTTGTTTCTTTTCTGTAATGTTTGTGCTGCTTTATATTTACATGGTTAAGTATGGAAGACTAAGCCTTGATGTGACACTCGCTTTTTTATTTCCTTTAGGTGCCATGCTTAAGTATTTGACTATATGGGTAATAAATTAAACTGTTATTTTTGTTCTTCTGTTGATGATCATTCTTTTGTTTTCATCTGGATGTGTTTGATGCCATCTTTGTACAAATGAATGTTGTTGTTTTTCTGGGGTGAGGGCAAATAGAACTTAACTATAAAAGTTTAAAAAGCCATTTTCTATGTTCAGCTTCTGACCCTTTAAGGTCTTTCCTGGATATAAACTTTCACAGCAATAACACATGTATGAAGATGTCTTTCTGTGTGTGTTTTTTTTAACTCGTGTTAGAGTTATAACTGTAAATTGATTTGTCACTATAAAGAATATTTTTAATGGCAACGTATTTCAAAGTGACTGTCTTGATGCTGTAAATAAAAGTTTGTCTTGACAGCCAGTGCTTCATTATTTGGGAGTCTTTAGTACCGTCGCATGAATTCAATCCTCATAAAAAGCAGCCGGTTGTTCTCGCAGAAATAAGCCCCGACAGTGTGATATGCACTCCCGACGCGAAGCGGAGGGTCTTGTATCACACTGAAGGGGTTTATTTCGCCATAACAGCCGGCTGCTTGTACATTATCCCGCTTATTACACGGCTACTTGCCACATGAGAAAAAAATTGAACATAAAATGTGAATTTGAAATATTTTAGTAGCTCATTTTTACCGAATGCAGACCTTCCGCGAGGAAAAGCCGTTTAGTTTCGGTTTTAAAGTAAGAAACGACGTTCAAACGTCACGAACAGGCAAATTGGTTTAATCATTTGTAAATATATCATATATGTTATTAAAAGACATATTTATAATTCATTTTTGTGTAATATTAAACTGCCCCTCTCAAAATGATTTGCTGCATCCGGATTACAAAGTGTTATTAGTTTTGAGCGAACAAAAAAAATATTTATTTATTTATTCATTTATTTATTAGATATTATTTATTATAATGATCTTGCTTGGTCTATAAATACCATGCACTGTGCTGTGTTTTACCTTTCTGTGTTTTTCTTATTTGCTCCTGTGAAGCTGCTTTGGAACAATGCACATTGTGAAAAGCGCTATATAAATAAAATTGAATTGAATTGAATTGAACCCTTGGAATGTCGAGGCTGGCCAATCAGAATCAAGTATTCAAGTGAGCCGTGTAATAAATATATTTAACCCACCAGCCTTAATTTCTTATGACAATCACATATGGAGCACTGTTAAACGACTATAAAGGCACTAGCGACACCAAGTGGAATTGACAACTAAATACCTCTGCATCCAATCAAACGCCTAAAAAGTCCTCCCGTTACTTATAAATAGGTAGTCCCGCCCTAAAAGCACACGATTGGTTGAAACCCCTCTCTAAATTGTGTGATCGGTCAACATACTTGGTCAGATTCCGTTTAATCTGTCAGTTGTTTCACAGGACACTTGCTATATTCGCTTTTGAATTTTTGCACCATCTAAGACTTCTAAGAGAATAGATTCTTCTCTATGCTAAACATAAAAAGACCAATAATGTTTAGGAAATGAAATACGGTTCAAAGTTTAAATAAGATTTCATGGATAAACTATCCAAGAGATCGCCAATATATTAAGTCCTTTATTTTGGCGCCCTCTTCTGGGGGGTGTATGTAAATGTTTGAAACAGCTTTCAATTTATTTAATTGTTTTTAAACAAGACATCGATCAGACTAAAAATAGTAATAGCCATATAGTATATGTAAAATGTAAACTGAATAATCTATATTCAGTCACCAATGTCCAGAAAATAAGTGCGCAACAGTACTAAGCTCAATTCTTCGACGCTGCTCTGACGTTACATAAAGTGCCAGCAAATGTTTCCACGATGCTGATCCGGTAAACTTGATCAACGGTTCATTGACTTGTGTAGGCCGAAGCTGTAGGCTTCACTCGTAAACAAGACCCGCCGGCTCCGGTCATTACATCAGAGAAAAGCTCCGCCGGTGAACGGAAACCGGACATCGGTGTACCGGGCGAGAGAGAACGATCGCGTGCTTTGAGATGCACTGAAGCGCTTCCCGTCGCTCCTCCATCACAAACGATTTAACCGCGACGCGTCTCCGTTATGGAGGACTGGAGCGAGTGTTTGGATGTGGCCGTGCAGATCGCGCAAAGAGCGGGACAGGTATGAGACGCAACATGCCATTCGGTTCATTCACGACATCAGATAAAACGACGATACTGTCCAAGAGCTTATTTATAAATAGAAGATAAATGGCCGCTAGATAAACAGACCGCTATTTTGACGTTACATCCTTGTATCAACATGTCGACATCTGAAACAAGTGGTAATCTTAAAGTGCATCTCTGAACTGTATTAACGTATTGTAATAGAGCTTCTGTATGGGGGCATCAGACATTTACTGTAACGTTACGTGAAAGAGTGTTTGAGGTTGCACTGTTTACCTTTTCATGTTGCCACTGTAATAAATAGCCACAACGTTACTGTTTGTGGATCAGAGTGAGCTACGAGATAATGTGTCGTGTTAATGAATATTGGGAGAATGCAGACATACAGACTTTATTCATTTATACTATATTTAATATACACTTTTTTAAAATAAATTCTTTAAAAAAATTATAATTAACAAAGCTCTAAACAAAACACATAATACATATAATGTAATAAAAGTAGCCTATAAAACGTAATATAACGTTTATATGTTTTCATCGCACGCACGCGCCTGGCACGAAGTTAGCTTCCGGTGTGTGTTTGGGTAATAATATAACAATTTGTTTTATATTTAATTTATATTAATATCGATTTATATTAACATTTCATTAACAGTTATTGCTTCTTTGCGGAGGTCTACCGGAAGTTTGTGCCACGTAACGTTTGTTTATGTTGTTGCCGCTGAAACCGTCATACAAATACTTCACTTTATATAACACATTAACAAAAATAAAAACAAAACATGATTTATTCCCTGTTTATTTGTAAAGTTTTTAAGGTAATAGCATAACCTTACAGTTACCACTACAAAAATAGTACTGTATAATCTTATGATATTCTTCTAAGAGTTGTTTTACTATAGACCACTTCGCAAGATGTAAACAGAGGTCCGGTTTTTTTATTTTATTTAATTTACTGTATATAATCAATCTTAAACACATACGTTTAATACAGTACTTTGATTCGGTTATAAATAAATTCGGTTGGTTGCATTTTGTTCCAACGTTTGTGTAGTGTTAAAAAACGGAAACAGGAAGATGTTCTGGACCAGCGTTGCTCGCGTTTTATGGAGTGGTCTATAAAATAATAATCCTTATTAAAATACCGTGGCTGTATAGTGTTATGGTGTTACATGGCAATATCACGTGACTAAATTATAACCATATTTATTATATTCATATTGTACTTCAAAGAATATCCTAAATAATGTCACTTCAATGAATGTCCTAAACATGGTATTACAGCAGCAATGCCCAAAACACTGGAACTTTCTCGTTTGTATAAGGTGGTCTATTGTTGGTGTAGACCTGGCTGTTGAAGCAGTCTGTGGTGTTTCTGTCAGGTGGTTCAGTCGGCAGTGAAGCAGGAGAAGCGGGTGAGTAGCAAAAGCACGCCCACAGACCTGGTGACGGAGGCTGACCATCAGGTGGAGGAGCTCATAATCTCCACGCTCAGGGAGAAATACCCCTCGCACAGGTACACCCAAACACACCTGACCTGAGCCTTCTGTTCCAAAAGATTAGTGCCTTAAGATAAGCTTGTTTACTTTTTATGTAAATAAGTCTTACCCCACACAACGCGCTGTGTCTCCTTCGGTCAAGCTGTCCTTTCGTGACCTATAGATGTTTACTATTAAGCGAGAGAAATTAATACAAAAAGTACTATGTTGTTTTTTGTAGTAAGGTTTGTGCATGTGTGTGCGTGCGTGCGTGTCTGTGTGCATGTGCGTGCACATGTTTGTGTGGGTCATCCGTTAATGATTAAAAATCGTTGGAAAAGTCTTATATACAGTAAATATTTGAATTGCCATTTAATAAATAGTATACTATATGAAGAGTTTGGTTCCGAAATGAGATAACTCTTTTTTTTATTGTGCATTCCAATTAATATCAATCAAACTGCAGTTGGTTTGTGTTGAATTAAGCCATAATAACTCAAAAAAACACAACTAACTAGCACTATAAAACACAATAAAAACATAATAACATAATAAAAAACATGATTTTTGAACATTTTTAAAAAACGGAGTTATCTCATTTGGGAAGCAAACTCTTCATATGTATTTTACATGTACGTATGTGTTTGACAGACACTTTAATCCAAAATGACTTTCAATGGTGCATTCAGGGTATACATTATATGTTATTAGTATGTATGTTCCCTGGGGCTCGAACCCACGACCCCAAAAACCCATAACTCAACCAGTATATCCATATACTGTACATGTGTATATATAGAAATATGTTTATCTTTCCATAAAAGGACATTTTTGTAATGCTTTTACTTTCTTTTCCCATTATACAGTCACACAGTAATCGTAATAATACATGATGTTTGGTCCATGTTGACGCACTGTTAATGACAGGATTTGATCTATTCTGTTTTAGGTTTATCGGTGAGGAGTCATCTGCCGCTGGGGTGAAGTGTGAACTGACGGACAGCCCCACTTGGATCATAGATCCCATAGATGGGACGTGTAATTTCGTGCACAGGTACACCATGCATCTTCATTCGATTACATGTGTATTAGTTATCCGGGTATAGTATATCGCTCCATTTACAACACACAATACTTATCCGTTTGCAGTTTCCCCATGGTGGCAGTAAGTATCGGATTTGCCGTAAGGAAAGAGGTGAGAGGTTCAACTCATCTGTAAAGTTTCTTCTCATTGTCTTAACGGGTATTTGTAATGTTCAATCATCACAAGAATTTCTGACCCTCAGCTGGAGTTTGGGGTCATATACCACTGCTTCGATGGGATGCTGTATACAGCACGGAAAGGACACGGAGCGTTTTGCAATGGCGTTCGACTGCATGTTTCCAAAGAAAAAGGTCCGAGATGCTTGTTTGAGTTGCGTTTAAGAATTCCTATGTCATTTATTTTTCAGTTCATCTTTATTAATAAAATACAAAAGCCTGTCATAACTAATTGCCTATATAATGTTTTCTGTCTTTGCTTCAGATGTGTCCAAGGCCCTTATTTTAACAGAGATCGGTGCAAAGAGAGATCCCGCCACATTGGACATCTTTTTAGGAAATATGAAAAAACTGTTGAGTGCACCCACTCACGGGTAAGACTTTTAAGTCTTTTCATCTGCAACCGCCGTACCTGTCAATGTCTCTGGAATGACCGACAGATTTTATTTGATCCGAGTTGGACTCTTCATTACGGTGCAGATTAAGATGAATAGCCGTGACATTGTTAGCTTGTTAACATCTGAACTGTGGCTGGTCTAATGTCCAAACCATGACCTTTGACCCACAGTGTGAGGATCATTGGCAGTTCAACACTAGCACTTTGTCATATAGCCGGTGGGGCGGCGGAGGCCTATTACCAGTACGGCCTGCACTGCTGGGACATCGCAGCGGCTGCTGTCATCATCAGGGAGGCGGGCGGCTGTGTTATTGACACCACAGGTTCGGCAACATTTCTTCTGGGTCTGTTTATGTGTAGATACAGTGGTGATAACAGGGAAGTCAGATATGCTTTCAATCCCCCGTCAGGTTTGATAAAACCATCAAAATATGATGCGTATGGTACACAATTACCAACAATGTGCTCTGTTTGCGCTCACTTTGAATAGATACTACCAATAAGATATTTAGAGTAAAAATGTGTCAGTGGTTTATAGAATGACACGATCACAAAATTTTTATTTTTGGGTGAACTTTCTCTTTAACAAGAATCTTTTATTTTTAGCAATAGGTCCTTTTTACTTTGCTAAACAATACGACAACAATCTTTTGCCTGACGCGACCAGAAAAAATGCAAGTGGTGCTTGCCCACACAAACACACAATTACAATGCCAGTGTGTTCTGGGTGGATGCCTAAGTGTTACTGTGTGGTTGCTAGAATGTTCTGGGTAATTATTAAGAGGTTGTTAGGATGTTCTGGGTGGTTGCTTACTGGCTAAATTAAAAACCCAACACTGATATTTTAGTTCATACTGTAGATTTGACTGGGGTCCCTCTTCTAGTGCAAATATGTGAGTTTTTATTCAGTGTAATTCTGACCGCTTCGACCAGTGGTTCTCAAACTTTTTTGTTAGTGTGCATCGCTTTGCGGCCCCCCAAACAAAAACATATCATCTTAAACTTAGAATTTTAATTAAACCAAGACATATTCAGCTATAGAATGCTGAGAAATCAGTTATTTTGGTTGGTGGCCTTGTTTTTCTGATGTTTAATTACATATAATTTACGAAAGTTTCTATAATTCATAAAATACCACAAAATCTGTGGCCCCCCTGGATCCATCTTGGGGCCCCCAGTTTGAGAACCACTGGCTTAGACAAGTAAAATCACCTTTTCATAACAAGCAGTCATGACGTATCATTCATGTTCATATTACAAGCAGTGCAGAATAAGTTATGCAGAATAAATTTTACGTTACGTATGAGAAACAGCAATAGTGATGTTGCCCTAAGAAACTAATTACAGTATAATGTAAGATACAGCCGTAGAAAAAAATTAAGAGACCATTTCAAAATCAGTTTTTCTGATTTTAAAATATACTATTTAAACATATATTTTACCACTAACAATATTTCTCATAAATTTTTCAAATAAAAATCTTCTATTTGCATTTATTTGTAGAAAATGAAAACTGGAGAAACAGGTGAAAATAACAGAAAAGATGCTCTGGATTATTTCAGACCTCAAATACTGCAAAGAAAGCAAGTTACTTTTAAGCAATACATCAGTAATATTTGTTCATGTATTTAGGAAAAGTTTACAGTTATTTTTTATGTGGTAACCTTGATTTGCATCATAGTTTTCATCAGTGTCAGACAGACACTGGACTAGAATGGCCACAATACTTCTAAAAATACTGATTAAATGAAAATTTGGAATGGTCTCTTGTTTTTTTTCCGCAGCTGTAAGCGAGATTTTGATATAACAGTAGGGTAATTTTTAAGATATTTAACATTTAATGCTAACATATATTGTGTTTTAATTTATTAGCATTGGAAAATCTTCTATATACAGTAAAGGACTCTTAATTTAGATGAAATTCTCTTACACGCTCTCTTATACACGTTCTTTTGATTTTCGATATCTCAGGTGGTTGCTGATTTGTTTTTGTGAAGTGTGTGTGTGTGCTTGTGTTTGTGAAAGAATGTGTGAGTGTGTGCTGTGGTGGGACGGCTTCAAGGCACGCCTGTGTGTGAGTCTGCACAAAGAAGCTTTGTCGGGGAGGCCGGTTAGGTCATGATCACGTGATCAGAGAGAGAAAGATAGGGTGGTGGTGAGGGGTCCTGGGAGAAATATCAATGCCATAAAGCCGCAGAGATCATCAGTGCATGAGCTTTTCTGTTATCCAGCTGATCTAGTGTTGCGTACAGTGGGCTTATTGTAATTATGCCCAGACTGTCATCCTACATTTAAGTGAGTGTTTTACTAGCTCCAAACAAAGTGATCTAAAAGAAAAGTGAAGAAATAGGTCAATATCTTAAGAAACGTTGCTATGATGTTTAAAATTAGCACTTTCTAAATGAGACATCAATGTCAGTGTGTGTGCAGTTACTCTCATTGCTCTTTTGTTTCTGTGCTCCTAGGGGGCCCGCTGGACCTCATGTCCAGACGCGTGGTGGCCGCCGGGACACGTGAGATAGCAGACTATGTCGTAAAACAACTGCAGCCTATAAACTACGGCCGTGATGACAGCGAGCCAGACGCCCTGGCCTGAGTGCCATCGTGACCTCTGACCCCATTCTAAGCCTTTTACCTCAAAATACACAATCCTGCCACATTACATCTACATTGTCTTTTAATGCAACATTCACTTTTTTAGGTTTTTATGATTGAACATCAAACCGTTCGTATTCAGGTTTCAGGTCACACCGAACGTTTCAGTACAACCATATTTCACGTTTTTATTACTTTGTATTTATTAAATTGGTTCATTCATGGCAACACAAGTGACAGATCTTCATGGGCACATACATCATACGTGTCTGATTCATGATTTTTGGATGCCTTGAAATTGCAGACAATGCCAAATTCAACAAACCATTTGATGAAATCATTGAAAACAACATAATATAGATCAATGCACAATTAACATGTTATTATCTGACGAAGATCTATCCTGAACATTTAATTGTAGTTATTTCATTTAAGGAAGTCATTTATATTGACATGGTCAGTAAATTGGTATATTACAGTAGGCAAAAACATGCTGCTAACTTGGATCATTACTCAGGAATTATTTTCTTTGTAATGAAAGTCGTCAGTTATACTGTATAAGATCATGACACCTGGTATTACAAAGCATGCTTTACCTTAACTGATCTGTAATTCATTATTTACAAAGAAAGAAAAAGATATTTAGTCATATACACAAGCTAAGGGACACTCTTAAAAAATAAAGGTCACAGCGATGCCACAGAAGAACAAATTTTGATTCCACAAAGGACCATTCAGTCAAAGGTTCTTTGAAGAACTATCTCTTTTTTACCTTTTAACTACTTTGTATATGAAAAGCCTTTTTTAGCCACAAACAAACTTTTGTGAGACAGAAAGGTTCTTCGGATGTTAAAGGTTCTTTATGGAACCATCTAGACCAAAAAGGTTCTTGTATGGTATGGAGAAGCACCTATATTTTTAAGAGGGTAATATTTTACCTTATATGGGTCTACAGGGGTATCTATTAAATGCTCTTAACAACCTAAAAACACAGAAACAAAATCAATCCTTGAAATTGGAAAAAAGGGTTCATTCTTAAAGAGACCTTGAGACAACTGCGGTTTTAATTCACTTTTTTATGTTTTTGTAATAATAGATAATAGCCTAGATCAGGGCTATTCAATTAGTTTATCATGGGGGCCAGTTCATGAAAAGCATCCCAAATGAGGGGCCGGAGAGATATGGCTTGCAATATGAGAGATGACACAACAACAATAAGAAATCTGTTTTATTTTTTCCCAAATTCCGTTTTTTCTGTTTTCATTTTTCTGCATTCTGCATTTTCCGTCCTTCACTATACAATAGTAATATATTTGCCCACATGAGAAAAATACTTCAGTATACTACAGTATTCACTTATAAACTGTATTAAAAACCTGTAGTAGATACAGTACGTTGAACCATACAGGGAAAAACCTGTATGGTTCAACGTAAGATTCTGTAAGAAACCTGTAAGATTATTTTTAGAAATAATAGAATCTTACATAATACATTTGCAAGATTCTGTGCCATTCCGCGTTATACAGCAAAATCTGTTTAATGTCTGAAATCCGTGATTCAATCTTAAGGCCGTGTATGTTGTATTTTTACATTTTTTCCCCATAAGACACCCAAAGTTTTTTTCCTACATTTAAACATGCTGATGTTGTATGTTAAACTGCACAACAACATCGGTGCATTGTAAGATGCCCAAGCAGGCTTTTCTACATTCCAACATGTTCATTTGTTGTATTTTGAAACTGCATAACAAAAAAGGAAAATTCAGTGAGTGAAACAACATTAACCTACATTCTGACATGCCGCCAATTGAATAGCCCGGGCCTAGATGATCTAACAGAGGACAGTTGTCTTACAAATACAAATGAGATGTTTATTTTTCACTGACAGTGTTTTATTTCAGTAATTTCTCCTGCTGTGATCTAAAAAAAATCAGCTTTTAATCCTTGTGTGAATCAGGGTAACATTCCTATTGTATAAAAATAAAAGGCATACACATTAAAATGAATGCAGTCCTGTTATTATTCAGTTATTTGAAATCAAGTCATCATATGACTGAATGAACAAACGTATCTTGTTTTAAAACAGGACAAATATACTAAGAATAGACTGTAGATACTAGCAAGAAGCATATAAATGATAAAACAACCGCATGGTCATTCAGTTTACAACAGATTTTTCTGCAGAGATTTGGATATACGTAGCCAGCAGGTGGCGCTGCAGCCACTAAAATACTTTATTTATTAATGTTGTTTATTTATTTATTTACGAGAAATGCATCTAGAGTTGACATATTTAACTTATTATTGTTTTTAAATCAAACATCATTTTAATATAAAAATTACACAAAAAATAATTTTGTTTACATTTTTTGCAACATTTTTGTAGAATTGTTGCTCACACTGTAGTGAGAAATAACAATTATTTTTTATATAAATTAAGCCTATATGGTCTTCCTAAAAAATACAGCCATTCATTGTTACTTAAAAACTTTA
Organism: Triplophysa rosa; assembly: GCF_024868665.1. Lineage (NCBI taxonomy): Eukaryota > Metazoa > Chordata > Actinopteri > Cypriniformes > Nemacheilidae > Triplophysa > Triplophysa rosa. The sequence continues at coordinate 7,927,558 of NC_079912.1, forward strand.
GTTTTTTCCAGTTTCATTTCACACCCTGAAAACAACAAACAACGCTTTTTAACGGTCCCCCGTTACAGTATTTATCACATCCGTTTTATATGGGCGTCTATTAGTTGAAAATATGTTTATATTAAAACCAAAGCACATGTCTATGAGTTATGTACTGTACCTGACCAAGTGTAGCGCGCGCGCTAAGGAGTAGCAGCCTCCACCCCTTTCTCCTCCTTACGGATCCAAACTCCAGCCCTCCATCTGTACTTGACTCCTGAATGGTGGAGTCATTTGTCAATTTTACAGGGTGGTCCTACAAGCCCGTTCATTGAGGAGGAGGAAAACTCGTCCAGATGCGAGTGAGCGCACAGCTGTAGCTGCGTAAAAGCGTGCGTAAAACTGCTCCAAAACCGAGAAAAAACACTTCGTGCCTTCTGCGCAACGTTCTCTTGACTTTAAATCTCACTGAGGATTTGGATATGTCAACCCACCAAGTTTAGAAGAAAGTCTAGCAAACTTGGGAACGAATGAATGTGCAACTTGTTGAAGTTATGTAGGGCGTCCGGAGCGAATGTTTACTTGTGAAGCAGCACCATGATCTCTCCTGTCAACAGGTAAGAAGACAAACCTGGCACGCAATCTTTTGGTTTTGGAATGAAACTTCACCAGGACATGTTTTAGAGGAACTGAGGAGCCTGTGCTGTCCATATAAACCCGTGAAACATACTTTGAGGATTATCTGAGCTTCAAAGTTCCCCGTCATATACGATTATCATGAGGACTGAGGACTAAAGTTTTCTCCTGAAATAAGACTCATAGGACCGGAGAAGATCATGTCCTTAGAGAAAGAGTGGACTTGAAGAGACTAAAGCAGATTTGTGAGTCAGTGGATCTCAGTTTAAGTGTGATCATGGCCTCAGAGGTGGTGTGCGGACTCATGTTCAGATTACTTCTGCCAGTTTGTCTCGCTGCAGGTAAGTGTTCTTTAGCAATAAATCACGATTAGTCAAAAATCTAATAAATGACTGCGTGCATAATTCGTTACATATTAAATCATAAAAATATAAATGGTAGGCTATAATCTTGTAACTTATTTAATTTCTTATTATTTTATCATATTTTAGTTATTTGAATAATATTATAATCATTTACTCGTATTATTATGGGATGTATATAGAAATATAACTATATATAACTACTATTTAACTTTTTATGAATTAAACTAATACATTCAAATAATTTAAAAATAATCATTTTAATATATTGTAATATCTATTATTATTGTTATTATTATTTGGTTTGTTAATCATGTTTTTCATTGGTTTAGATCCAAACGTATTTATTTATATTTTGTCTATGTACATTTATATTTTATAGCATTTTTATCAAATAATTCCTCAAATGCATTTTCCACAATTAGTTGCACTTGTATGTACAGATATTGCACCGTTTTTGTGATTAATTGTATAAATGAGCATTTCAGCACAAAACATAGGGCTTAAAGTAATAGTTAACCCAAAAAAAGAAAATTATTTGATCGTTTATACACTCTCGTGTCATTTCAAACCTGTATGTCTTTTTTATGCAGAACACAAAAGAAGATATTTTGAAGAAAAAAAAGATAACTAAACAATGCTGGTCTCCATTAACTTCCATTGTATGCACACAAAACCACTCAAAACATCTTTTTTGTTCCACGGAAGAAAGAGTCACATACAAGTTTTGAATGACGTGGATGAATAAATGATGACAGAATTTTTACTTCATACAAAAAAATGATCACATGGGGAGCAGACTGTCAATAAATTTAATATAATCAATAAATTAAGGACATTTTACACATATTTTGTACACTGTACTTGACACGGCCAAAGGCAATCCTAGAAGTTCCTAAAGGTTTTAATGTAGCTAAATGCCCCTTTTATTCACGTATAGAGTGATGAATGAGTAAAGTAATCAGGTCTTGAGTCAAGGTCTTGAGGTTAAGAAGTCTGTTAGGGCCAGTCAAAGATCTGACACATTACAGGCTATAAAATCTATCTGTTATTGTTCTTTTGATTGATTTAGTGATAGATTGATAAACAGTTCTCTTGCCAAAGGCCCCTATAGTCAAAATGTCAATGAATACATAATCCACAAAATCATCGCTGAAACTTAAAATTCATAGTATTTCTTATTTCATTTGTTAATGTTTCTGTGTGAATTTATTTAATATTTAAAAATCTCTGTCATTACATATGAAACTGTGGAGAAGTAATACTGCACTCGCTGTAAGTCAAAACAGGCTGTCTGGCTTACACAAGCACGAGCCGTGTGTGCAATATCAGAGAGACGTACGGCAGAGCTTCTGTCTATCATCACCGTCCGTCTCTTCCTGCCTCTCCCTTTCTCCGCTCTGGTTTTCCCCTCCACGGTGTTGTTGCCAGTGAGATCAAACCCAGGAGCGTTTTATTTACAATCTCAATTGTCACAGAAACACCTTCTTTTGGAAACTCAATCTTTACAGCTCCTCTGTGTCTAGATAGTGATGATTGTCTTTTGAACATCTGCTGCGAACATATGAACATATGACTCACGCGCAATCTGTGAGATTTGTTTTTACAGATAGCGAGGGCTTGATCTTCTTAAGCCTCCTACCACAAATCTACAATAAAGATCTCTGCATTCCCACAACCTAAACCCAGTGGGACAGCCCGCTTTTCAATAACACCAAAAATGTTGATCAGAGCAGGTGGAATAGTCTGTCTACCCACTTTTACATAACACAGAAGCTCTGTTCCAAGTGAGCTGCCTACCTAGAAAGCATTTCAAGCCCTCTTATTCTCCAAGTTTTTCAGAAACCTCAGATGTTCAAATTCGGTTTTTAGGATATGGAAAAACACTATACTTTTTAAATGATTAAAGTCCCAGTGAAATTAAAAATAACAATTCTTATTTTTTCATGAAATATTGTAGCGTTTATAGTAAATAGCTTATCAATATGGGTCATTTTCTTTTTAAAATTCATGTACCCTCCTAATCTTCAGTTAAAATCTGAAAATGCACTTCCGCCCTGTAATGACTATCCATGTCAAATGACGTAAATTAGACGGCTTGGCCGGAGCATCTGTTAACTCCTCCCCTTCAACTGTCAGTTGTGAAAAACGCAAGCCACGCCCACACGTTTTCTCCTTTGAATTTCCTTTTCACTCGGAAATGTGTCAGAATACGGAAGTAAAAATGATCGCCACTTCCGGTTCACGGGGACTTTAAACGCTGTGTTGTAAAAGTTGTCGTGCACTTTTAATACTTCTCGCTGGTTACATTTTTGCAAACCCCAGTGACAAACATAAAGGGTGACTAATAATAATGATTCATGACAAAAAATAAAAGTCACAAAATATGGAGATACAAGATTTCGGATGGACAGCAGTGATATTCTCCCTCGTCTTGTTTTGGTCGTATTCAGCTAGCATGCATCACTTCATAGCGATCCAAAAATGCATTGAAATGAGCTCACAAGAAGAGAAATCAAGTGTATCAAAGACAAATATTAACTACACTGTAATTAAATCTATTTGTACATTTTTACTTATTTATCCAATTTGGCTGCCGACCGTACATTTCAACTTACTAATTTAAATTTTGACCAGGGGTGAGTTGTTGTAACTTACAGAAATAAGTTGAAATGACTTTCAAAAGCAGTTTGATCGTACATAAAAAAATCATGAAGCAAAACAAATGTACGGTGTAGGCCTATAAATACACAATTTCATAGGCAACAGTTAGTTTCAGGTCTTAAATCTGATTGGACGAAAGGTGTTTAAAGAGTGCTCTGTTTTGTATTCTGCCATAATAATCATTGAAGAGATTACAAACACTTATTTCTTCAGCAGACGTTTCAAGGTAACCACGCACTGTAATTTGATTTAGCCAATATTTGTTTAGGCTATGAATCGATTGTGCAGAGTATTGTGTTGTTACTCTGCTGGTGAAGATACACTTATGAGGTTACATGACAGATTGGATGCTGCCTTACAAGGCAGTTGTTTATGTAGACAGTGAGACAGCTTTTGGAACAGTTTCTTTCCATCTTTCTTTCATTCTAAAGGTCAAATCAAGTCAATCTGCTCTTTGGCGAATTCTTTGATATACAGACTCATGTTATTCATCCAAAAGTATTTTATTTCATTTTAATCAAACTTATGCTTTTCAAATATGATCAATATGAAGTCAAGCACATGCGCGCGCATCCCACAGTGAGTTCTGTAAACGTTTGACCTCTACCGTCGAGCTTAAGTGTGGGACGGTAACTAAGGCGAGTTGTTTTCATCCATGCCTGAATATTTTATTGCCGTTTTCGCTTTGAGGAAATGTTTTGCTTGCTTGTATGCGGGAAGTAAACAGCAATAATTCACATTTATGGGGCTTTTCATGTCGTGCATAAAAACGCGAGTCTACACGGAGCACCAGACTGTTTGACCTTCATGTGGAATTAGCAATTATCGTAAAGAACCCACCCGAAAACCAAACCCTCCGGCATCAGTTGGGACAAATATGTGTCTTTGGTCTGGTTCTCTTCGTCTAGGCATCTCTTACTGTATATGCAAGAACGCAAATGCAGAAGAATTTGTCTCAATAAAGTGATAGATCGCCCAAAAATGAAAATTCTGTCATCATTTACTCACCCTCTAGTTAAAATGTTGTTAACTGGCTCCCATTCACTTGCATTGGTTTTGTGTCTATACAATAGAAGTGAATGGGTGCCGGCACTGTTCGGTTACCGACTTTCTTGAAAATATCTTCTTTTGTGTTCTGCGTAAGAAAGAAAGTCAAACAGGTTTGAAATGACTACAGGGTGAGTAAAGGATGACAGAATTTTCATTTTTGAACCATCACTTTAGGGGCTGTGTCCAGCGAGGCGTTTCTGTCGGCGTACGGTGTGTTTTTTCAATTGATTCCAACGGAAACGCTGCGTTTTTTGAAAACGCAAGCAGCTGGCTGCGTTTTTCCCACGCTCAGCGCCGGAGTTCGACCGGGCGCCCAGAGTTGAAAAATGCTCAACTGGGGGCAGATTCGGCCGAGCCTCTGGCGTTCTGCCTCGGAAGACACAGCCCCTTAAAGCAGGTCTGTCAGAATTCAGGTAGCTGTATATAAAATGTGGATAGACAGTTTGCTTTAGGATGTCAGTATTTGACCTGAACGATCTTTAGTGCCACTTTTGCGAATGTTACGTTTGAGAATAAGAGAAAATGAGTTGTATCTAGAAACAGTTTTTGGGGCCTAGAACACTATGAAGATGTTTCTGTGTGAGTTTTTCTTTGTTCTGGGTACAATTCAAAGGTTTGAAGATTTAGATTTTTTAGATTTAGATTCAATTTATTGTCATTGCACATGTACAAGGCAACGAAATGTGACCTCTGCATTTAACCCATCCAGAGAGTAGTGAACACACGTACCCCCGGAGCAGTGGGCAGCTATCACTACAGCGCCCGGGGAGCAAGTAGGGGTAAGGTGCCTTGCTCAAGGGCACCTCAGTTGTTACCCGCCGGCCCTGGGAATCGAACCGGCAACCTTCTGGTCATGAGTCCGACTCTCTAACCATTAGACCACAACTGCCCTGGTGGCTGAACTACACAGTGTTTTGTTCGACAGCTTTTTATCCCACGTGGAGTCAAAAGGACTAATACCGTGATTCAGAACGCACCGTATACAGTCACGGTCTCATTGCTTTCCTTTTCCTCTAAATGGCCCCTTATGAAGTCGCAGTGAGTACACTTACTTGATCCAGTGCCCTTTACCTCAATTCAACTGCAACTTTTTTAGGATGTTTACCTGTTTTTTTGTTGGTTTGAACTACAAAAATACAGCCGTGGTTGATCCCACCTTGACTGATCCCATCTTCAACACGTCTGCTGGTGTAGTGTAATCTGTCAATCACTCACTATTGAGGGGTTATAGTTGTTCATGATGGTCCAGAGAACTTTTTAAGTCATGCTCCATTTAGTCATGGCTTAGTCAGACGGCTTCACTGACGCTTTGTTCTGCGTCTTCAAGGCCCTTTGTGTCTGATTCCAGGCAGGGTGCCACCCTAGACACCAGACAAAAGCTCTCAGGATTAAAGGAACCACAAGTCAAGAAGTCTTGAAGAATGTTGAGATGTCGCTGCTAGCAGGATTTCTACTGCAAAACAATTGGAGTGATTTGAAGCACAGTCGGCAGTTTTGCTTGAGCGGGACCAGACAGATAACTGTGATGTTAATGATGTCTTCGAAGGAGACACTCAAGATATGAACTTACAATCTTTTTAATGTGTTTAAAAAATGGTCACAATGGCGCTTAACATCAGATCTCGCATCACAGTTACTCAGTAAATTTGTTTTAAAGCTTCCCGCAATGAAGTCATGACTGGATCTCTCTCTTGGTTGCATTTAATTATGCTCTACTACATCATATATACAGTATTACACCATATCTTTCCAAAGAGAGTCATCATATACAGAACGGTTTGAAACGGCCCGAAGCCGTTTTGAAATACGTTTTGATCACCCATGTGGACCTTCAGGGTGTTGCTTTTTTGCGTCCCGTGCTGCATAGTGGGACTATTCATACGGTTTTATCTTAACCGTTTCCTGTCTCTAATCTGACAGCTCGCCTTATGAAATACATGCAACTACCTGAAAGGACCTTTTGTGCACCGTAAAAACAGAACTCAAGAGTTTTTCTCACCCTGGCAATTAAAGAGAGGCTGCCAAAACCGGCCCCGCTGTACATCTCACATCGAAGTACTGATGTTCATAAAAGCAAAGAAGACATCAATGTTGCTCAGGCGGAGTTCATAACGTACAGTATCTGTTTTCGGCAGGAGACCGGCACTGTGGATCTTTCATAATACAGAGGTTTTGTTATACTAACTACGTTTTTTAATTATATTTTTGAAAGGATTGAAACTTTAAAATATGAAGAAATGTTGTAGGACAAGGCCGGCACTGGGGGGGCTGACATTTAAAATAATTAAAAATGAAATACTTATTATTAAATACTTACTACATACTTATTTGTATTATTGCCCGGTTTCACAGACAAGGCTTAAGACTAGTCCCTGACTAAAATGAAAGTTGGAGCTGTCTCAACTGAAAATAAATTGCCCTGACATATCAAAAAATGTGTCTTGCCATTGTTTTGTCGCAAGATGCACACCAGTAATGTTAGCCAGTAAGGCATTTGAATAAAAGCGACTTAAATATCCTAATTTAACTGAGGCATAGTCCTGGCTTAAGCTAAGCCTGTGAAACCGGGCCTGTATCTATTAAATAATGATCTGTTATTTATTATAGAAATATAAAAAATTATGCATGCAATCCAGTCCACTTAAAATCTAAATCTGAGACCATTAGTAAAAATACTAATTTATTCAATTGTTTTTTTATTACGTAACTTCTCAGCAATACAATTTTAATAATTATATTAGCAATCCGAATTAAAAAGTTGCATTCAATTTAAAAAGTGTAAAAAGTGTTTAATTGCCTGGAAGCACCATTCAAGCTGGCATGAATTTCACAATTTTGTGCAAAACCTGATAATCCTGAGGAAATAAACATTGAAATAATGCAAAACCATTGCTATTTCTTCTTAAATGAATGAAAATTATGCAAAATTGTTCATATTTCGTCTTTATTTCATGTCATGATGTCCCTTGTTATAATGTTTTTCCTGTTTTAAAACCCCTAACACTTGCTCTTTATTTCTAGTTTATATGACATTTTTAATGCTTCATTTTCAATTTGGACTTTTAAACCCTAGCAGTTTTGACCCCAACTCTTGATGTCTAAAGGAAACGTTAATGTCAATGTTATATGTGAATTTCCCAAATCCAGTTTACATGTTTTTTTAAATCCGTGACTAAACATCTCAACAAGTTTTTAGTGATACTTCAGGAGTATAAACAGTGTTTCCTCTGGTTCATCTGAGAGTCATGATGTGAGATGTGAGCTCTGTTGGTTGGAGGAGGTTGTACAGCTGACTGGGGCAGCTGCGGAGCTGCTTTTGTTTGTGGGTGGTGTGAAGTGATGAGCGGACGCTGAAGGTTACCGATTCACTGCTGCTGTAGCCTGGGCCGCACTGAATGATGTGTGAAACCTTTCATTTGCAGACTAAATAAACATCCCTGCTAGAACCTTCACCGTTTGCGTGTGCACTGCTGTTTTGTGAATGGTGCGGCATTTTAAAAAAGAGACGGGAGCTTTTTGCTTTTGTTTTGTTTCAATATTCTCAATTTTAAGACTCCGTGAAAATAGATTTGAGTTTTTACAAAAGTTGACAAAATGTACTTTTAGTTGATGAATAAGAATAACCTTTTTTGTCCTTGTTTGTTGAACGCTCGAATATGTATCTGACAATACAACCCAGTCTCAAGGCAGTTCGTCGCATAGACACGGAATTTGGAATCTATTAATTCGTGTTCATGGACACGACGGCTGACCACGTGCTCGGAGTCTGCGTCATTGTTCCCGCCCTCGTGTCTCCGTTAGGGCTTTCCTTGCACTGGTGTTTTTCCACTCCGCCCTCACGCTCCTGTTCTCACTTCCCTCATTAAGCTCGTTTATCCCCGCTATTGCCCCACACCTGTTGACTATTCCATCCTCATCTACTTTCCCTTTATTATCCCTCGATGTCTCTTGTCCTGTGTCTGACCGTTGTGTGTATGTCCTACTCAGACTGACCTAGGCGTAGCTGCGGCTCGCCTATTGCTTTTCTTACCTTGTGATTCTTAGCCACAGTCCAAGTCATAGTCCAAGTCATAGTCCAAGTCATAGTCCTAGTCATAGTCCTAGTCCTAGCTCCTCTATCGTCATTGCTGTCACGACCGTGCTTCACTCGACTCAGTTCTTCCTAGCCTTTCCAGTGTTTTTCTCACCACTCTCCTGTCACGTCCCCAGGTCTGCTCTCTGTCTCCGCAGCTCCCGTTGGCGTCCCGACCGGCGGCCTTCCTCCACTTCCGGCTTATCAGCAGTCACATCTGGGTCGCGATCACCACCCAGACCTATCACCTCTCTCTCCTCGTGAGAGTTGGGTCGAGGGAGTCCCTCGAACCCAGACGACAGACCTCTTACCCCGGCGGTGAATGCTCGACGCTCTTCGGAGGTCCCAGCCGTTCCGGTGGTGTTTCTCTCTGCTTCCCGCGACTAAGTTTCCCCTGGCTTTTTGGTATCACAGCCGCAAAGGCTAATTTAGCTAAAAACGCCAGTTTCACGAGGTGGAAAAACAATGATAAATGGCTCCCCTAACCCCGCCCCTAAACCTAACGTCACAGGGGGAAATCATAACAAAACATACCAATGAGATCGTAGGAAATAGGAATTCACACGAATGAGCCACCTTGTGAAATAGGTATGAATTCCCATCAGATTGCGTTGATATATATTTATTAGTGATGTCCCAATCACGCTTTTGTGCCCCCGATCCGAGTCATTTTATTTTGAGAATCTGCCGATCCGAGTCCCGATCCAATACTTGTATTTTCCTAGTCCTAGGTATATTAAGGTTATTAAAATAGTACTATTTAATAGTTCAGCATACTATAAATGATAGCCTAACATATTGTAGCAAACATAATGACTAATTCTGTCTTTTCAACTAATTCAAATAGCAGGATAAGATTAAACATTAAAATGGCCCTCTTTATCAAGGAAGTATAGTTTAAATGCTTTTATTGGACAGGAGTTTGTCCTCGGTCATGAGACAGAATAAAAGAGCTTCATTTGACACTGCCTCAAAACTAAAACACTCCACACAATACTGCACATTCACTCTGTGGTACTCGCATATCTGAACTTTCACTTTGAAATAAAGGGAAAACAGCATCTCTGTCGTGTTAGCGGACAGCCGCTAATATGCTTCTCATCTGTGTTGTTGTAAAGCTCTGCTGGAGCGCTGTGTGAGATGCTTCTCTATCACAGCATCAGCTGAGTGAACTTGCTGTAATCCGTCCACTTTTTTGAGAGTTTGGTATTTAACTGTTATTATTGAACGAAGCTCCGTTGCTAACGCCTTGCGCAATGCTCGCGCTTCTGACATTACAAGCGGCTGTTCCGCTGCACGTTTCCACGCTGCAGACACAGCTGTCACAGCTCACGTTTACGAAACTTACGTGATGGCAGAGGGGTTCGGAAATGATCGGGCAAAATATAGCCGATCCCGATCAGGTTAAAAATGCCTTGATCGGCCCCCGATCCGGATCTTTGCGATCGGCTCGGGACATCCCTAATATTTATACATATGAAAGATATCGCATATTATTATAATACATTAGATTCGTCGTGGTGGGTGACACGTAAATAGTCGTGCTGACTGACACGAAAAAAGGGGGAAATTCGTGTCAGTAAACATGAATTCATAGATTACAGTTTGTGACAATGTCACAAATTCCCGTGAGACTGTGTGTTGGACAATAATACTGACAAGCAAGTATTAAATCAGCAAATAAGGAGATCTTAGCGGCATGTAGTGGCGAGGTTGCGAAGTGCAACCAACGGCTCACTCCACCCTCTCTTTCGAAGCACTACGGTGGCTGACACAAGGACAAAGATGTTGTCGCGTTTTCGCTTCTTTGCCGAATGAGATGATGTATTAATAAAACGCAGTTTTGGGCTACTGTAGAAACAGGGGAAGAAAGGGGACCCACGGTGTATGTAGTAGGGCTGCTCGGTTATGGCAAAAATCATAATCACGATTATTTTGGTCAATTTTGAGATCACGGTCATTTAACACGATTACTCACTGACTTTTGAATTAACATAGGAAAAATAAAGGAAACTTGTCTTTTAAACTGAATTAAACTGAAAAATAAATGAAAGAAATAGCGCAGCTGAACCGCTGTAAAGGAAAGGGGTGCGCCGTGGATTTATACCACAAGAAAAGAGAGGATTCTTGCAAAATATAATGCAGTACTATAATCGTTTTACCTCGATTATTTTATGGGCAAAGGGCAAAATTGATGATTATGATTAATTTTTGATTAATTGCACAGTCCTAGTATATAGCTCATTCTAAGGTAATAAAAACATAACTCTTTAATAGCGCACCAAGCTCTATGTATATGTATATAGTTACTTCTGCTTCGTTACTTCTGCTTCAATAGAAAATGGAAATTATGCTTTTAATTCTATTTAAAGATGTTTTTATATTGTAATTAAAGAGCTGTCATTATCTTGGTCTGAACACAGAGTATCTCACATCCTGACATCTTTGGCACCAAATCCAAAACACAACTATTCAGTCAATTAGCATTTAAATATCATAGTGTAGTTTGCCCAATTATCATCATTAAATCCAAACGAATCATATATTGCACTGTTGATATAATCTCCTCACACTCTCATTGTGGTTTCTTATAAATGTGATGAGTCAGTCTATTCAATGAGCTTTTTATTTTTGCTGTGAGTCATATGCACTATGATATTGAGTTACGAGCAAGATCGGTCCTGCGCAGCCAGTCAGTTTGTGCACATGATGATGGAAGTGACAGCGACAGATATATTATTTGTGGCAGCATAGCATACCTACAGTGAGTTTACTTTATATTTCCAAAGAGTTTTTTAACCACCTCGGATTGTGTGATCTCTAGGATTCAGACCCATGACCTGGTTAAAGAAGTTAGGAAGGTTTGTGTATGGGTTTGAGAGAGAGAGAGAGAGAGAGAGAGAATCCGCAGGGTAACATGGTTTTGATACACATGCACACACAGTATTTCTGCCTGTGGTTTCTGTTCTTTTAAACTCTCATAAATTCCCAAGCATCAATGGACTGACACATTTATGTTTGACATTAATGTTTAGTTCTTATATAAAATTTGGTATTTGGGTTATTTTTAATGTTTTTTGGGTATATTTTTGTCAACTTTGGTATAAATTCAATGTCAACATCTGTGTTATTTAGGTTGGGTGTAAAAGTGTGCGCCAGGAATGTTGGGACCTGTAGTTCTCGCAGCTAACCAAATAAAAAACTTCTGCCTTTGGGGCCAAATGTCAAAATGTATTCATACTTCTATTCACCATGCCTAACATTATAAGAAAAAAGGACACTTTACATGACTACATATTGCATTGGAAATGCAGTAATGGTATTAAAAACATATAATACAAGTATACATGTTTTATTTTTTTCATGAATCACTGAAAACACATGTAGAGGACATTAAAATACATATTTGATTCAATTCCCAAATACAGTTTTGTGGCTTTTAACATGTCTGTTAGCTTCAGACAGCCCCTTTATCTAGAATTCATGGGGTCCAAGTTTAAACTAGTCCCCATACACCCAGCAGATGAGTTTAGTGGGCCCCTATCATCACACGGCCTCAGGCAGTGTTCCGGGTTTTCGGCCCTCTCATGGCGGTCCTGGCTTGAGACCATGTAGTGCAAAGCTTGTGTACTCACAAAACTACCTATTAACACATCAAGTATGTAAATATTTTGCAGCCTTTATTCCTGATGACACAAACCGATGACTCATCTTGCACTCAAAGGTGTATTTAAGAGAATTTTGAGAATGTTCCCTGTTTCATTAGTTGATTTCATTATTCAATTCAATTCAATTTTATTTATAGTGCGCTTTTCACAATGTGCATTGTTCCAAAGCAGCTTTACAGGATAAAATAAGACAAACTGAAAAACATAGAAAAGGTAAAACGCAGCGCAGTGCATGGTGTTTATAGAACAAGCGAGATCATTCTAGTAAATCATATCTAATAAATGCAGTCTCCCTGTGAGCCAGCCAACACAGCCCTGTGGCGAGGAACCCAAACTCCAATGATAAATAAATGGAGAAAAAACCTCGGGAGAAACCAGTCTCAGCCGGGAGGGCCAGGTCTCCTCTGACGTGTCAAAGCTGCACCCAGTGACTTTGATTAAAAGTTACAGAGTAAATCTTTATGAATAAACAGGGAGAGCTTATTAGTTGTGATTTAGGAAATTTCATTTGTTGAAACTGTTTAGGTCTAATTTTGTCTTATTTTGTGATCGATATCAGACAACAGTGTGTTGCATAAGCAGGGAAAATAGTAATGGCATAATGTAACTGAGTGCAGCTATAACTTCAAACTGCTGTCATGTGATGTAAGATTAGCATTAAATACTATTGTAAATTTAGCATTAGTCTTTGCTCTTGGTTGGATATGTGTGCGTGTGTTTAAGCGAGAGAGTCTTAAAGTTGAAAAACAGGACCATTCAATAGTATGTTATGTATTTATGAATCGATAAATGCATTGTAATTGTTTACAAGAATATACAGCATAAGGTATTAAAGTACATTATAAACACCTTTACAATGCAACATCTACAGTATATATACAGTAAACAGGCTTTAAGTAAAGGGACTGTAAAGCAAGAAGTGGCGAGATTCTTGATATTTGCCTCCCACACAAACGGCAGTAACAATAAGATCTAAAGATCACTGTTATGCTGGGCATGGGCCTGGACCCCATTATGAAATGGTTAGCGGTTTGTCTGCTGTTTTGGATATTTTCATTTCTGGCTTTAAGCTTGGGTGAGTGACTCATTAAATCAAAGGTCTTAGTGGTCTGTCTTGCTGCCAGAAGGGTTTGAGATTTTCTCAAACATCGTTTAAACACAAGTCCACAGCACTCGAGGGCCACGGCCAGCGTGGAAGCGCACAGGCTACTCTGACTCACACACAAACTAAAGGCCACTATTGAGCAACTGAAATGCTACAAATGAAGTAAAAATCATTCGGCCGGCTTTCAACGTCTTTGTAACACTACATTTCAACATATCTGATGTCCAAAACATTTGATACTCTTGATTTTTCCTCACTAATTAGACAAATTTGGAGCGTTTAAAATCAATTGCATATGTTTGTCAAAATGACTCGCATTTTAGTCACTGCCATATTTACCCAGATTAACTTCTCTGTGTTTATTTTAAACCCTAACATGCTATTTGTGACGCTCCCTCGCCTAGGTAGTGATACACGAGACCTGACAGAAACAAACTGCATACTACGAAGAATCCTTCTGAATCCAGAACAAACACGCCTTTCAAAAACAGAACTCAAGCATGAAATGAATGATTGCTAGATTAACACTTTCACATCAGTTTTTGTCAGATTTTTGCTAAACCTTTAGAGGAAGATTAAGCTATTGTTTACACTCCTGTTTGCTTTAGTTACAGGTGTAGGTTCACATATAAATGACCAGTTTGTTAAACTAACAAGACATGCACACTTGGAGAAAAACAATAATACTTGATCAGAGGCATTTGTTTGAAAAGGAATTTGTAAAAGTTATGTGGCGTTTATTTGAAATTACGACAAAACAAAACAGTTTGAAAGAGTCGATTATTGAGACTCATCTAACTAAAAGTGAAAATGATTAAAGTTGGGCTCATCGGGCTTGTAAATATGAACAAAGGATACCGTTTAGAGTCAGATGGAAATCCCCCCACCATGAAGACATTCTTATTCTGACAGACACTTTTATTCACACTTTGCAAAGTTACAGTGTATTCATTGTGTAAATGTAATTGTTTTGTTTGTTTCTTGATAATGACCTTGGTGTTGCTAGTGTCAGGGTCTACCGGCTACAGTAAGCCTCTTGTGTTTTTTTTGTATTTTTTGTCATTTGATTACAGTGCAAATAACCAAAACATTTATATGGAATACATTAATACCATACCATAAAACAATCTTTAAAACATGTTAAAAACCCAAATGTGAGACATACAATCCAAATCTTGAAAGTGTAACATTTGCATTTTCTCGCACTTTCACTCATAACTGATTGATGTTTGTCATGTATTTCATAGTTTTGAACTATTTCTCCTAGATAAGCTTTATCTTCCACATCACACTAGTTTGAAACACTCTGATTTCATTTTACAATCTATCCAAGACGATCAAACAGCCAACACCACCATTATTTCCATTTGTTCATTCATTTATCCCAGTTACGTTACCAATTTAAACAGTTACGTTTTAGTTAACTGCAGTATCGCACATGGTGTTTCAAATACAAACGCTCCCCAATACCTTTTAAAAACAGTTAAACATCAAGCATTAAACATCTGTCTTCAACAATTACAGTTACAAGCTCTCATACAACACTCCTATTCATTGCATTGTTTCAATCCCAGAATGCACTTGTGAAGCGCTAACCCTGCTTAACCTCAACCCTGTCAAACAGGTGATGGTCCGTATAAGCGTATACCGGGCTCACCGTATCTTATACCTGCATAATATATACATGGCTAATGACTGGCAGTTTTTTCAGCGCAGGAAGGAAAATAAACCATAGTTAATTTCGGGGGTGGTGTATTTGTGATGGCCAGCAGCCCATCGGTTTCACTCTAAACACTTACTGTGTCTCATAGACACAGATGATTAAGAGCTGTGCCCTAGCACCTCGCACCCATGCCAATACGCAGTTGCCATCTGGGAAGTGTTAATGGACGGCTAATCCCACTAATACCACAAACAGACTCTCTTCCGAGACCCGGCGGAATAATGCTATGCAAAACCCCCACAATGACACAATGAGGCAATGACCGTTCATTTGGATGCCGCTTTGAAATCGAAAACTGACTAAATATTTTGCTCACAATCCCCCACCCCTGGAACACAAGAAACATGCAGAGAGGATGTTTGCAAAGCCACCAACAGTCCGGTTTAAAACAAATTATGAATAAAAACAGCAAAACTTCAGCCAAAACTGCTGGCGCTTATTCCTGTAAACAGCATTATGGTAATGTTCAGAAACTATACTTCTCTAAGCATTATTCATAAGGCATTTAGTTGTTTGTGTCAAATGTATTTCTGTAAGGTTCTGTTTAAGCAAGCAGTCAATTTAAAAAAAAGTGATGCATTACAGCAATTTACTAAATACTAATTAAATTAAATGTAAAATTAAACTTGCAGTAAAACATTTATTTAATTGTACTTGTAATAATCTATAAGATTCATTATTAAATAACAAAAAAGAAAAAACTTAAAGTAAAATGTCCATATGAATTGCTGTAATGATAATTTAAAAGAAATGTGCTTAATTATCATAAAAATAATATCTTGGTAAAATAAAATATAGTGCCTTAAAGGGATAGTTTACTCAAAAATGTTGTCATTTCAAACCTGTATGACTTGCTTTCTTCTGCAGAACACTGAAGATATTTTGAAAAATGGTGGCGGTACCTTTTACATTCAAACTAAAGTGAATGGGGACCACTGTGGATAGGTTACCGACATTCTTCAAAATATCTTCTTTTGTGTACTGCAGAAGACAGAAAGTCAGACAGGTTTGAAATGACAAGAGGGTGAGTAAATGATGACAGAATTTTCATTTTTGGGTAAATTTTGGTAAAATGCGCTTTGTAATTTTATATTAATAATTAATAATACATGCATGTTTTTTCTTTGTGGGATTCACATGGTAGTGGTTACTTTTTGTATGACAGTCATTATCATGAAAAGTCATGGCATGCACAATCTTAGTTGGTGATGCTGGTGTTTTTGATGCTGAAGTTAATGTTTTTCTTGCGGTCAGGTTTAGTCCACACGGGGATATGGAGGAGGCTGCCCTTTACAGTTAAAACATGTTTGATTTACAGATTTAGAAAGGCCAGGATGTGGCTTCAAATGAGACAAACCAAAGCAAAATACTCTTTGCACAATTAACATCGCAGAATTCGTCAGGCGAAACAAGGTTTATGTCTTCATCTTTGAAGAAACTCAACACACACAACTTTTTTAAAGATGCTGGACCAATGCGATCACTGAAGACTTGTTTCATTTTAATACGTTTCTTTGCGGCCGTAGTGTCAGGAAGTGCTGCAGATGGATTATTTAATCGCTGATGAATGCGATATGTTTACTTTCATTAAGACTAATTTAATGTTTCTACAGGCCAGTGGCACACAATTAATAAGACAAGTAGGTTTGGCTCTGTCAGTCAAAACAAGACTTGTTTGCAGTGGTTTCCAAAATGACTAAAGATGTCCCAGTTTTGTAATTTAACCTGGATCTGAAGTTTAATCTTCTGACATAGCCATAACCGGAATGTCACATCTGACAGAAAAAGGTTGGCATGAAGTGTCTGGGCAGATTAATGTGGCCAAGTCAGAAAGCGTGAAATAGCCTTGTCTTGTTTGGCAGATCTAAACATAGACTTTGATTTCCTCTTTCATGCGGTGTGTAATTATCATAACACATTTAATAGGTATACTGTTCGGTAAAATGAAGGTTACAGGGAGAGTTTAGTTTGTTCAACTCAGTATAAACCCGTAAGACGGCATATGGTCCATTCAGCCATATTGATGTGAGTTTAATTGGTTAGAATCG
The DNA here is from genome assembly GCF_024868665.1 of Triplophysa rosa. Taxonomy (NCBI): domain Eukaryota; kingdom Metazoa; phylum Chordata; class Actinopteri; order Cypriniformes; family Nemacheilidae; genus Triplophysa; species Triplophysa rosa. Next base: position 7,944,865 of record NC_079912.1, read on the forward strand.
CGAGATTGACGTTTTGATAATATTGGATCTGGTTTCTCATTTGTGTTGATGTTGGGGTGGTAAATCAAATAAAAAATAGTTGTTAAATATTAAAATTCTGTCTTCATTTACTCACCCTCAGGTTGTTCCAAACATATAAATGTCATTGTTCTGATGAATACAAAGATATTTGGAAGGATGCTTATAACCAAACAGTTCTAATGCCACCATTTACTCCCATAGTATTTATTTTCCCTACTACGGCAGTAAATGCAGGATGAGATCTGTTGGGTTGCTAACATTCTTCCAAATATCTTCCTTTGTGTTGAGCAGAACAAAGACATTCATACATGTCAGACAGAATTTTCATTTTTGGTTGAGTTATTCCTTTAACATTTGAATTGTCATTTTGATTATTATGTGGTAAGTCCATCACATGTCAGTTTGGGTCAGGTGTAATTTTTCTAAATTGTACTGTTGACAACCAGAAAGTGTACACGTTTTTAGTTTCTACTATTTTATCTTCAAACCCAACAATCTCGTTTTGTGTAATTTGCTGCTCGAAAAGTGAATTTAAATTAAATGTGCATTTCTATTTTATTTTTGTATGCAATGCACTCATAGTTTTGCATTTTTAAATATGGCCAAATAAGTGTCTGAATTTGAGGCCACTGCATGAGATCCACCACAAAATGAATCATTTCAATACAACCCTGAACATATAACTCAAGGATTCACAATTTACACTCATTTGATTCTTTCCTCAGGGGGCTGTTAACATGTATAGCACTTTTCTATTTCATTTACCTGAGATTATGCAGCAACCACTTCACTTAAACTAAAAATCAAATGACACGAAACATTTTCCTCTGGCTGAATAAATGAAAATATGTTTTTAGAGATAATTGATTGATGGGTGTCTGGGATAAACGCCAGAGTAAAATTGCATGAGTCAAGATTATATTAACATGATCCATGCAGTTTTTGGCAGGGGGTGATATTCCGCTCTGGCGTAGCCACGAGGATGCGGATCTGTGGGAATATAGACTGTAACGTGTTTGGGTTATAGCAAAACATTTCGCTTTCATTTGCACTAAAACTCATGAAAGCCCTCAGGGAGTTTTGACAGTCTGCGTGCACAGTTTCTCGGTCTTTTAATGTATGAAGCTGCTCCTCTAATTAAAGACTTGAAATAGTGTCTGACTTACAGTGTTGTTATCACAGTCTAGTGGAAAACCATAAACATGCTCATCTTTTTTCATATCTCGTTTATTTTCCACAGCATGTCTGTTCCGGTACAACTGGCTATCTTTTGTCTACCTCATCTATCTTTTGCTCATCCCGCTGTTTGCCGAGCCGACGAAGACAACGATGCGAGGTGAGTCTGTAATAATGCCATCTTCAGACTTCTGTAGAGTTTTGGCGCTCTGTAGTCTAAATTCTGCCTACAGCGAATAGTTCCCATGTAATGACTTGCATTCCATCATTTTATGAGCTGCGGGATGTTAAAGGTGTTGTGGGTAATTTTTGTGCCACTGGCGGCACCAGATGCGATTGCAGAAGTAATATCAAGCAGGTTTGTCCAACAGTTTTACCATCCCTTTCCACTCTCGTCTTCGATCGTTTGGACAAACAGATAATCTAAACTTTTTGGTCATTGTTGGAGTTAGTGGTTAGTTTTAACCATATATGCTAAGTGTGTGCAAAAAAGTCGTTACAGCACATAAAAATCGCCAGTGTTAAAAATGGTCAAATTAACACTCACAGTGTATATGAGAGTTAATTTGACCTTTTTAACACTGGCGATTTTACTGTGACGAAATAATGACCCATCTCTAAACATTGTAACATTCGAAAAAAAAACACAAAAAAGTACATACCAAAAGTATTTATCAAACTGACGTTTATCGTCATTGCTATTACGGAAGATTCTTAGGGAATTTGAGTAGATCACAGTAAATACTTGCAGCTACAATTTAACACTGTGAAGACACGCCATATATGAGTTATATATGGTGTGTTTAAAAAGGAAGCGATTGTGTTTTACACGGTCATGACATCTGCGTGTCATTCTGGCATGGTCATGACCTGTGATTCTTCACAAACAAATCCTCCTCAAAAATAGCCAAGATTTTGTGATCAGCTTTCAAGTTCATTGTGCACACGTCACTAACATATCCTGTTATGAAGCATCTGTGGTGCTCAGAAACAAAAACCTAAAAATCATCAATTTCATTCCAAATCGTTCTAAGGGTGTTTCTCTTCATGTTCCTGTTAAATAGTGAAATGCAATGTACAAGGCCTAAGTATTGTGTTCGATTAATTTTTTTTCTGAAATTTGGTGGAGTTTCTCGGCTACTGGCAGTATCAGCTTGACTGAGGGGTTCACGGGGGTGTAGTGAGTGGGAGAGGGTGGAATGCGGCTCCTCTCTTTTCCCAGCATTCCTCAATGTGTCATCAGTTCACAAGTTCAACTATTACCTCATCACATTCACCGTATTAGCTACTAACTCGACAAGCAGACCGTGAACTGTCAGGCAAACAAGAGGTGCATTTTGCACATAATTTTACATTTCTTGTAGTCATCTGTATGGAAATATTTACATTTATTAATTTAGCAGACACTTTTATCCAAAGCGAGCATTTAACAGTTTGTGTAAGGAGCTAACAGTATGTGTAGTACACAAGGCTATTTGTGTACATGTGAGATCTCTTTATTATATTTAGTCTGTCTGCAATTAGATTGAATGGCGACTTAAAGGGATAGTTCACCCAAAAACTGTCATCATTCACTCACCTTCTTGTCATTTCAAGCCTGTATGACCTTCTTTCTTCTGTAGAACACAAAGAAGATATTTTGAAGAATGTTGGTAACCTAACATCGCCGGCACTCATTAACTTGGACACAAAACCAATGCAAGTGAATGGGTGCCAGTTAACAACATTCTTCAAAATATATTTTGTGTTCTGTGAAACAAAGTCATACAGGTTTAAAATGACAAGAGGGTGAGTAAATAATGAGAGAATTTTCATTTTTGGGTGAACTATCCCTTTAAGGATTTGATGAAGCATGTGGCATTTTTCTTCTGAGAAACGTACCTCATGACTTTTAGAAGAGATCCCAAATGTGCTCAGATTTGCCAAAAAACATTTTTGTAGAAGGAACATCAGAGACTGAAAATGTGATACTTAAATAAAACAGCTCCATTAAAGACCACATTAAATAAAATCGGAGTTTTCTGACTTTTAGTCAACGTCTATAAGCTTACATACGTATTTGGCAGACACTTTTACCCAAAGTAACTTACAGTGCATTCAGACAAAAATGTTTATCAGTACTTATGTGTTCCAACACAATCACCAGGGAATTTGTAACTATTTTACGAGGTGGTTAATTTGTATGAATTCGTACGTTCTTATTTGTATGTTTAGGTGCGATTTTCTGTTGCGCCAGTGACTGTTAGGTTTAGGGGCGGGGTTAGGGGAGGGGATTTAGTATTGTTTTTTCCCTTTTTTGTAAATAGAAAATTACAAAATAGATGTTTTACGATTTACATGAATTAGCCACGTGAGATCAGGTTGGGTATTCAAATCATGACCTATATACTTGAACTACACTTGAACTATTTGACTGCTAAAGTTAATTCCTAAAACTCTTACTATACTACCTACTATTCTCCAACTACAGCTTTGAAAATAATTTTTCTTCTAGAAAATCTTCCTGCATTTATAGGCTTATCTGTTTGTCCAATTAAATGTTCTCTTGGATGAGAATGCCGCCTCCCTTATTCCAGGTAGACGGAATCATCTTCTTTCATGTTGAAAGACCTGCAGTCTTTACAATCATAACATGATTAAATGCCAGAGAGTTCAGACTAATCCCAGCAGTAGTCTCAATGAGACCGTAGATGACAATTTAAGGTTTACCCTCAGTATTCCGAACATGAAATACATGTAAACATTGAAAATTTGTTCCAACAAAACCCTGCTTTTGGCTGAATCCTCATGAAGCATCTCATCTCGAGTAAGTTGTCCACCTTCTGTAAATCATGCGATGAGATCATGTCTGGTTTGACTGCTTTAACCTTCATAAATGAGCCAATAACAATAACTTATGGCCTGTTGATAATACTATGGTATTATTTATTTACAATACAGATGTTCTTCTACATTAACACTCAAAGCTGTCATCAAAAGAGATACTTTTTTGACACGACCTTACAAACTCAGTTCATTTATCATCTGTTTTTTAATTTGTGTGATGTTTGTAGTGAGCTGATAAGCACGCTGGAGCGTTTCTAGACATCCTTTGACACCCGTGTTTGAGGCTTGCACGGGCTCGTCTGCTACAGTATGTCTGTCTGTGTCAGGAGATTCCAGCCTTAGGCAATGAAGTTTAACAGCTGTAATTGAGTTGATATGGGCTTTTCCCTTCACTTTGAACCTGAGGGCAAGCTGACCTATGTGATTTTAACAGACTCTTTTATTGCTTTATTAGTGGTCCTTGCTTGAGCAAGTGTCACTATTGTTAGTGTTCATACTTGGTTTTCTTCCACCCGAAAAGTTTTAAGGTTTCACCTTGTTGCATGTGGAGCTCATTTAAATACAGCTGTGTAACTGGAAGTGTGGATATATCACACACGGCGCTTTGTGACTGCAGAGACAGTCTACCAGCTGGTAGATGAGGGCAGGAGTTCATTCTGTTGCTGACTGTCCACGGCTGGACAGATGAAGACGCTTCCCCTTTCCACAGTACTTTACTACAATGCACATCTCTGACCTGTGACATCACAGTGATATTCTTTTAAAAATAACATTTTGTGGTTGTCCCAGAACACAACCGTTTTAGGTTGAATATGCTCAGATGGGAGCATATTCACATTATCATAGAAAGTCTGTTGCACTGTTAAAAAAAATCAACCCACAAAATGTTCTATTTTTAATATCATTGTAAATGTGCATCAGTGCGTAAGTTTAAAGGGGATAGAATCCTGGCAGGTGGGCAAAACAGATCCTGCCCCAATATCACCCTCCTTGAAATATAATCCTGTCATGTGTCACATATAGTGTGTGTGGCCTTGAAATATTAGCATATCTATGTAAATATGATGATATTCTTCATGAAACATACAGTGTTGCTTGAGTGCATGCGTCAAACTAGTTCTTTTTGACTATATGTGCATCCATTCATAAATTTTATGGGAGTAGAATCCTGGCAGTTGGGTAAAACAGATTCTGCCCCAATATTACCCCCTTGAAATGTTACCTGTCATGTGTAATATTTAAAGTGTGTGCCCTTGAAATGTTAGACTGTCTATGCCATTATGAGGAACTGCTTCATGAGACATAAAGGGCCCTATTATACACCCGGCACAACGCGGCGCAAGGCGCAAGTGTTTTTGCTAGTTTCCACCCAACGCAGTTCTCACTGTTTTGCCGTCGTTAAATTAGCAAAAGTGGATTCGGACACACCCTGAGTGCACCTGCGCCGTGCGCTTTAAACCATGCGCTTAGATCGTGAAAATAGGGCCCATAGTGTTGCTTGAGTGCATGCATCAAACATAATTGTTTTATATTATATGTGCATCTATGAATAAGTTTGAAGGGTGTAAAATCCAAAACAGATCCTGTTCCAATATTACCCCCCTTGAAATATGTGTTTCTGTAGCTCAGTTGATAAAGCATTGCGCATTGCTCTAGCAATGCAAAAGTTGCACTGTAGGTTCGATTCCAGGAAACACACATGCTAATAAAAGACGTGTATAAACTACTGTAAATGCACTCCAAATGGTGCTTTGGATAAAAGTGTCTGCAAATGCATAAATGTAAATGTTTATTTATTTATTTAACACAAAATCTAAACAAAATGACTCATAATGTGTTGAAAAAAAACACAATTCCATAACACAAAAATTTGTTATTTAAACACATCCTTTTTCAGAGTGTACTTGATCAATACATTTTTTACCAAATAAAAAAATACAATAGCAGTTTTAATGAAATACAAACATGAGAAACAAATCATAATCAAACGTGTTTTTTGACAAAATAATTGTAAAAACAACATTTTGTTGTGCATATTGGCTACGCCTGAAAATATTCCATGTGTAAAACATGCGTACCATCTGAATGTCTACAAGTTTATAATCTGAAATATCGCTGCATGTAATTTTACATCTTGCAACCCTAATGTCTTACTGGTCCAGGTTATTTGCAAGATATACCTTAAACCTGAATGATGTGAAGTTTAGATTGATGCTGGTCTGTGTTCAACTTGCAGTCTTGCAGTTCAACTGTTTGTTTTGTTTAGACCCTCCACATGAGGAGTGAGTCAGACCCTGCAAATGTACCTCAGCTGGGCCTGCGTCATCCCAGCCAGATGTTGCCTATTAATTACAGTGCCTTTACCTCTCCATAGCCATGATTGTTTAAAGGTGATGATGTGAAATTGGGTAGATCTCAGCTGACGATTACCAAGGGAAAAATGAAGCCCAAGCTGATTTTAAGATATCTGACAGCTTCTTTACCAAACCTCAGACATTTTATTACATCTCACAAATAATCTCCTGCTCTTGCTGTACAAATCATAATCAGGTCTCGGAAAGTGGGTCACAAAGCAAGCGTAATATTTAGAAAGACAGGAAAAATGATGAAGACTGTCAAGCTTACCTTGACGGACACATTTTTAAGGAATGTGAAACTTGCGATCCTGCAGATCCCAAGAAAAGAGAAATATTACATAGTGCAGGACAATGTACAAACAGACAATCTGTTCTCTGGAAGGGATGCAGGAGGCAGGATGGTTTCCTGAGGAAACAGAACTGAATGGAGAGGTCGCCAGAGAGGGACCCGACCCGTACGGCCCCTCCGAAGTGCTGCCTTACCTCGCTTCCTCAGGAAGTTGTGTGGCCCTTAGTCGTCTTCAATTGTTTATTTATTTATCTTTGGAAATATAATACAAATAAATGCAAGAGAAATGTAGCTCTTGGAATTAAGTTAGATTGGAATATACTGAGATACAGGTATTTTTAACATGCATGTATGGATTAGATTTAACAGCAGGCTATCCGAAAAGCTCAGTTTTATATTATTCAAAGTTTGACATAAGAAATGAGTTTAAGGAAAATAAGCTTTTATTGGAAATGTAAGAATGTTTGGTATCCACCCTATTACAGCTACAATTTTTCTTCAGGCATTTTTAAGACTCCTGCTAGTTTTGGTTTTGTGAACACATTTGTTCTTTCATGACTGACTGATATTAAAGGGATAGTTCATAAAAATAAAAATGATTTGATTATTTATTCACCATAATGTCATTCGAACCCTGTGTGACGTTATTTCCTTTGCAGAACACAAACGAAGATATTTTGAAGAATGTTGGTAACCAAACAACATTGACCCCCATTGACTTCCATTGTATGGACACAAAACCAATTGGACATTTCTTAAAATATCTTATTTTGTATTCCACATCATACGCATGTTTTGAACAACATGAGAGATAATAAATGATGACAGTATTATTATTTTTAGGTGAACTATCCCTTTAAGACTCTGCCTACTGTCAATATCTCCCAAATTTTATGAAAATGTAGAACCTACTAAAAAACATGCTCCACGATTCAATTAAAACATTTTTTTTTGCATTATACACAAACAGTCTAATAAATTATGTATTCAATAGATTATAAGGGGACACAAACGACTGAGAATGACCTGCTGCAACTTTAAATGTTTCAGAAAAAGCTGGTAATGAAAAGCGGTGTACATAGTAGAAGTCTGAATAATCATAAAATAATATGACGTGAATGAACACAACAGAAAGAACAGCTGTTTTTTATGTTCTGTTCATAGTATATCATGCAGTGATTTGGGATTACCTGCTGTCCGGTATATTACTAGTCTGTTTTCATGTTAGTCCCACAATTTTTCAAACCGTCCACCTGCAGCCAAAAAGTTCGCTGAATACATTGTTGTTAAAAAGAGCTTGATAAGTTCATGGCATCAGACCGGAGCATAAATAACCTTCAAGCACTGGCAGTGTACTATATCTAGTATGATTCAAGAGAGAAATATTCATACAACAGACATGCACTTCCCACAAAACATGGACTCTACCACAGAAAACTGTATTCTATCTATTGTGGATGCATTAAATGAATAATAATAAATTAATACATTTATATTCCATCAGTTTGTTTAGCAGTATTTATTATTGTGTCCTCAAATGTAGGTTATGATTTGACTGTGTGTGCCAGTAAGAGTAGGTCAGACAAGAGTGTTGTACATTTTTATAAATGAATCACAGGCTGTGATGATTCAGTGTCCTGACATGTAAACTTGGAAACCAGATGCTGAGATAAACACTGATTGATTTTTTCCAAAGCATCTATTTAAACATGTTGGTTTGAAATGACAAGTGTAGAATGTCTTAAACATGTTTTTACTTATCTTGGATTGTTGGCGAGGATATTATTTGTCTTTTTACAAAAGAATGTTTTATAAATATACTTTTACATTACTTTTAGTTTGATGTTATTTACAAAGTATCATGTTTGCTTTACAAAGATCCGATAAGCATGATGCTTTTCAAAACATAATTTTCTAGATGATCTATTGACAGAAATGCAATACAAAATACATAACTATGTCTTCAGAGGTGTAAAAAGACCTCACATATAATGAAGCGTTATGTTTTTATTACCTTAGAATGAGCTATTTCTGTCTACATACACCGCGTGTCCCCTTGCATGGAATTCGCCATGTTGTTTCTACAGTAGCCTGATTTTCATAAATACGTTATCTCCTTCGACATAGAAGCGAAAACGGTATGACGTCTTAGTTCTGTGCAGACACCGTAGTAAGTGTTTCGTAAGGGAGGGGTGGAGTGAGCCATTGGTTGCAATTTGCAACCTCACCACTAGATGCCACTACATTTCATACACTGGACCTTTAAGGTGTGATGTAGCTGGGATGGGAAGGTGTTTCGGATTCTTTTCAATTCCATTTGAAATCATCTTTAAATTTTAACCTAACCTCTTCAGCTTTGGTTTGTATTTTGCATTTTTACCTGAATTTAAAAGATTGCCCTACCCACATACGAAAAAAAAAGGAAAACATGGTCTCATTTTACAGAAAACCCTCTAAATGTCAACAATTTGACAATAATTTGACAATTATTCTATGTTATGTTACTCTAAAGTGTACAGTGATATTCTCGAGGAATTTCATTTGATAAATGACTCATCTATGCTTTTTGATTATTCGTATGATTCAGACCTTGTTATGTTATTTTATGTAAAAAAACAACTGCAAAATTGATAGGACTGGTAAATCTGAGGGTTCTAAGCTTTCAAAAGATTCCATAAATATATAGTTTGTGCTCCACAACTTATAGATTTGATGATGCGATACTGGACAGACCCGGGGGTCTCAACCAGGGGGCGCGCCCCCAGGGGGGGGGCGCAGAGGTGCTGCAGGTGGGGCGTGACGGTTCCCCAAAATGCGAATGCACGGAGGATCGCGAAGGCAAATTGACGGAGGGCAATTTGCCATCTGAAGCTGCGTGCGAGCGGCCGCGCAGACTCATTGTAGGTCCTGCACAGTGCAATTCTCACAAAAGCTTAATATCTACAAAGTAGGCAAACGTCCACTCAGGAAGAAGCGGCAATTACCTCTACATCATCTTAAGAAACAGGTAGATCATATAAGTATGTTTGTCTTTCAGACTGTAATTTTAGAGGAAGCGCAAATCTCTCTCTCTCCCGAAGAGTTCAGATTGCGCGTGAAGGGAGTGGCGTGTAAATAAAGTGCCTTTTCATGTATTTCTGAACTTGGACGGCTGTTTAAAGCTGTTGACCGTTATTAAAGATGTAAAAACGCTATTTTCGACAGGCAAATGACACCACGCCGCGTCTGTATTATAAACTGCGAATAAACTCTCGCTCGTGTAAAAAACATGAAACGCGCACCGTTCTCGTGATCTGTCAGATTAATCCTTTTGGAATAATGCCCAAAACACTACAATTTTTTAATGGTTTTCATGCAAAATGCTAATGGTTCACAATTGTATTTTAATGGAGGCCATTCATTTCTGTGATGGTTTCTTTTGTTTTTATCAGCAGGGTTGTTACATTTATAATCTGATCTCTTGAGATCAATCTGGCATATAGAGGTATTTTTTGCTTCTTTATATATAGTTTAAATATCTAACATATTTTACACATTATCTTATCTATCCTCAATGTACAGTATGGGGGGGTTCTTAAAATGGGTTTACAGGGGGGCGCAACCATGTTCTCAAGGCTGAGAACCACTGGGTTACAGGAATAGTTTACCCCAACATGAAAAAAACCATTAACACTCCCTCATCCCATCCCTGGTGTACAGGCCTACTGTATGTCTTTGTTTCTAATGCAGAACACAATCAGAGTAACATTGAATAATATACTGGCTCTTGGCTTTGTAATGCTATTGAACGGGATTCAGTGCTTTGAAGCTCCAAAAACCACACACATCCTTTATAAAAGTAATCCAAATGACTCAGTGGGTTAATATGTCTTCTGAAGTAAAACAATGGAAATGTGAGAAAAATATCCAAATTCTTAAACAATGGCTTCTGATAACAGTCTTCCAAGAGTCGTCGTGGCATAAACATGACCTCTGACCTCGACAGAAATTCATCTGACAGAATTTTCATTTTGGGACAAACTCCTCCTGCAAGGCTCTGGCTTGGGTATTTTCTCCCTATCTTAAAGTAGTTACAGTCTAAGAATGAATTGATTCAAATCAACTATGTCAATTACGACAGTAGAGACGTTCCCGAAGGACTCACATTTTTATAGCTCCTCTGATTGACTTTGGCTCTATCCTGCTCAATGCTTTCAGTCCTGAATATCAGATGAGTTTTTCAATCTGTACGTATCTCTAAAAGCTTAAGGACATGTGATAGCATCACCAGACGACTGATCGAGATGTCACCAGTGCTGGTACATTGTCTGTAAGCTGTGGTTAAATGATCAATCGTGATATTGACTAATAGTTCCTTTGTAACAGTTTCTGAACCGAAGTCATATTTACAAAAAGAACCCACTTCCAATAACAACATCTCTGGTCCGATGGAGCCGGTGGGTTTTGCAAACCATCTCCACCTTTCAATTTGGAAAACAAGCTGACGAAACTCCAGAAATCAGGACAGCAGCGGGAGGGATTTGGGTTTAGCAGCGGTTTGAGTTGGACCTGTATTATCATCTGAGCTGCTCCTCGCGAAGATGCGCCTCACGTTTTCACCCCATTACTTACCGCATTCAAACAGTGAGACCCATTCAGACAGTCTGAAAGGGATGAAGTGGCTCACGAGGGAAAAGAATAATGAGAAACTGACGCCTAAATCGACGCGCTGACGTGATCGCGCCAACAGTACGGCCCTTATTTCTCCGCCACTAAATAACAAACACATCTGGTCCATATTTGCGCTTCCTGTGCCAGTATCGACTTTCTGCCGCGGAGGCGCTTATCCTTGGTTCTGCTTTAAAATAAAAAAAATCTGCTACACCTCATAATGGCTTCAATATATGGTGCGAGTAATCCATGGTCTCCATTTGTTTAAAGTCATCATTAGCACGTATTTCATCAACGGCATGATTGCGTAATACATATTTTTATCACTCTTAAAAACTAGAACCAGGCGTATAATTCAATTTGCTTTTGAATAAAATGTCTTCTTATTAGGTTAGATGTACACACAGTGAAAGTAATGTAGCATGACCAGACCTGTAAAATATTTTCATAACAGTAAACGATTGTAATAAAAACAAAATTTGGGCAGATTTTTTTTTGCAATAACAGCTGTTTAGAGTTTACGTTTCTCAGGTGGTTCAGATTGATTATCAGTAGGCGTATAAGTGTGCCAGTAGTGTAAAATGTTTTAAAAGTCATTCTTTGACAGTGCTTTACATTGGCAGGTTTAAACTTGCATCCTAAACATACAAATTGGTCTGTTTCTTGCCACTGAAATGCTAGAGAGCCTTCGAAGACCATTTTCAGTTTTTCTGAATTTACTATTTGTAGGTATGTGTTTAGGTAAAATGGTCATTTTTGTGTAACTACTATCAATATTTCATCAAAATTTCAATCGACAAGATTGTTTCGATTTGCATTTATTTGCAGAAAATGAAAACTGAGTCAAAATAATACTGCAAAGAAAACAAGTTTATATTCATTTTTAAGCAATACAACAGTAATATTTCTACAAAGTACATGTATTTAGGAAAAGTTCCCAAAAAGTTTTTTTTTTGATAACCTAGATTTTCATCAGAGTTTTGTCATGTCAGTCTTTCACGTTGCTGTTGGAAAATTGTATATGTTTGATTTTGTTGAAAATCAATAGTCACTGGACTGAAATGACCACAATACATCTAGAAATGGTAGAAATTTGGAATGGTCTCTTATTTTTTCCACAGCTGTAGGGTTAACCCAAAGATTAATGCTAAAACGGTTTAATATCACAGCATATAAGTCTGTCTGTCTGTAAGCACATTTGCATGTTCGGTTCACTTCAAGAATCTCCTTGAATTTTAGCTCTGGGCATGTGAGATGTGAGATTATTTATGATTCTTCTGTCTTTAAAGTCATTGTGAGCGTGTTTTGTGTGACAGCATGTTAACCTTAAGTGCATAAGCGTGTCAGATGAATGGAAGTGTTGGCTCTGAGTGTTTAGAGGTCTGTACGTCTGCACTGTGTCTGTAGTATGACAGCTCTTTTTATCCTGTTCTACATGAACCCACACTGTCAAATCTTCATGAATGCCCTCGTTTTCATTTTTCTTTTGTTAATTTTCACCAATTACTGTATGTTGTGTAACTTCTGCTGTTTTTGCTCTGTTGCAATGGAGGGTCATTATGTTATTGATAGCTCAGCACAAAATAAATACAGATTACTGTATATTCTGATGTTAATAGCCTACTTTGGTTTATGTTTGCTGTGTGTTTTTGTTTTTACTATACATTTTTTTAAACTAAAGCCTCAGTATTGTTTTCTAAGGTGCAAAATTGACTGTCATTGTGATATGAAAATAGGGTGTGCTTAAAAGGACTGACGCATAATATCTGTTTGTAATCCACAGGGAATGAAATGATCCGCTCTTATTGCCTCTAATATTTTGAATATGATTATAAAATGTGCTCTTGTGAATTAAATAGGTCTGTGTTTAATGGGAAGAGACATGTGTGCTTATTCTTACGTGTTTGACTGGGACTATTTCAGACACGCTGATGTTCTGTATGTTTACAAGGTTTTAGACCCTGTTTTTACAGGGTCATTTTCGCAACATTTTTTGTTCCAACGTTTGCAAAAATGGACTTGTACAACATTAAAATAAAATTTGTATTTGCTTCTGTTGGCTGACATATTTGTAAACCCCCCACCAGTTTCAATGGTCACAGCACATTCTATATACAGTAATCCAATTTCTTGTGAAGCCTCAAACTTTTTTTCAAATCATTTGTGGAAACATTTATTGATTTGCAAATTATGTCATTTTTAACTTGGATTGAACGGACCATAAGATGTTCTCTACCATCCTTTTTCAGGATTGTGCTCTTCCCAGCTTCACGTTGCATCAAGATGCTGTTCCATCTCCAACTTCTTCCCCTTTAAATCTTTTTTTTTTATATGGCATTAGAAACAAATCAAAAAGTCTTTCAACCCCTTTATGGCCTATAACTCGCATTACTCACAGCGCCATTTCATTTGGACTTTTCAGAATATGGTCGTGAACTCACATTGGGCCCAGTGATCCTAAATGATGTACAGCCTAAACGCATGCCAAAAATATCACCAGTTAATGAATGCCCAGAGAGAGAGAGAGACGGACAGACCTGTACTAAGAGGGTGAATATCTGCTAATAACAGTGGATTACAGCAGCTATTTCCCATTAGAAGCAGAACGATGGGTTCAACTCAATGAACTTTCACCCTGAGATGTATAAAATGCTTAAATTCTCTCACTGCTATTGAAAGTCATTCAGATTTAATTTCAAAAAAACATTACAAAACATTTTTACCCACTTTTTATTATGACCAGAAATTACTTTGCGTCCACAGAGTTCCACTGCATGCAATTATTACAAAGTGATGATTTATCTACCTGTTGTAGACTATATCAAATGCTAAATATTCCTAATTTATTTTGCTTTTATTGTGTAACTCTAAAAACATCTCTTCTTTTGCAGGCCACACAGGGCGCTTGCTAAAATCCCTGTGTTTCACCAGTATGACCTTTCTATTGCTGCATATCATCTATCAAATCACAATCAACAGTCTGTTAGCAGGAGAAAACATTGAGCCCAACTTTAACTGTGAGTACAAACTACTTTTATTTATTTAATTAAAAAATGACCAAAAATGTTTTTATTAACATAAAATGTGTAACTTACTGTCTGTCAACCATTTTCTCAGTTGTGTTATTTTCTTTTTCTATTTTGGAAGAAACATTTGGTACTTAACGCAGCAATCTATAACTTTATTTGGTTAAAAATAAACAACAAACAGTTATTGAGCAAGTACATAAAAATGAAAACTGGCACCTTATCTCACCTATCTAAGTGTAATTAAAGAAAGTGTTTTAGTGCATTTTACCTGTACACCCCGATTTGCAAATGTAAGCTTATAACAATGATTTCTAAGTTGAGCCGTTATGTATGATTTTGCGAGTGATGTCAAAATGCTTTTGGAGCTTTAGCTTTAAATAAAACTTAATTTAAAAAATACTTTCGTACTTAATTAAGTATTTAGAGCTCTGAAAGAACAATTCCTCTGAGCGATCCTTTTCTTTTTTTCTAGACAAACATTACATCAGAGTCGTCCAAAAAAAGTCTAATAAAATAATTGCACAAACCAAAAGAAAGGCTTGGAGCATTTTAAGGTGGAATGCCTCCTTGGACTGTAATTAGTATACAGTGTTTGTGTCCAACAAAAGAAAATAAAGAACTCTTTGTCAACACTTTTTTAGCTCACCAATGGCTTCACAATCAAATTATAACAAATAAACATTCCTCATTGCTTCATGCCCCCACAATGTTGGAAAGGTAGTATAGAGGGTATAGACCAGGATGTGGAGACATTTTATTGGCTCACGTACAAAAGTTCACGCATTGTCATTGAGCTTTCAACGTGCCAGTTGTCTGGCCTGTCATCAGCCATATTCTGCGATACTTGTTTATATATTTGTTTAATTGCTTTATTTCAAGGGGGTGGAGTTTATGAATAGAGAAAAAGTGACTGAATTAACTGAATCACGCTCAAGTGTTCATTTGAAACACATTCACCAAACTGAAAATCATCACACATTTCCAATAATGAACCGATTCGATTTGCTTTTTTGCAATGGCCAATTATATATTGACGGAGAAGGAATGAGCCGAAAATCGTCTCAAACCAAATGCTACCAAGAATCAAACCATCAGAAACAAACCTGAGGTTAGCAACACTGCTATGAAATAAAAAGTTGTAATCTCCAGTTGACCCGTGACACTCCACAGCGATGTAAATTGCCATTTACGCATCCCATATTAGTTGCAGGAAAATAAATAAATACTGTTTGTTAAACCAAATTTATTAGCACTAATGAACTCATGCACTAATGAAACCCACAAAAAACGTGTCCGTACAAGTGTTCAAAACTTTGCGTGAGGGTATACGTACATTTCTAAGTCTTCTTTTGATTAAATCCTGACGTGAGCACAGGAAATGGCGTACAAAGCCGCCTAAGCCCATTCTGTGCATTTTGAGGCTGCTGAGCTGGACAAAGGTGACCCGAGGTCAATACACACACCTGGGTCATGTTACCCTCGACACAAAGCTCAAACAGAACCCCAGACCGTAACTGGGCCTCGGCCCAACCAGGCCTGCACACAACTGGCACGCAGCGCTAGCCACTTTCTCCAAGCGTATAAGCCGCAACATCTGCATTCAAGATGGAGATAAACTTATTATGAACAGCGAAGGGCCCATGACAGAACCAAACTCAAACATGAGATTTGGACTAGTGGTTCTTGTGTTGTTTTGCGATTCAAAACATGTGATTGAAAGTTTCTTTATGTTTGGGTCGTCAGTAAAATCTGGTTAATTCACTGGGGTAAAGGCACATTAAATGTTGCAACTTAACTATTGGTTCTTAAGCATTAAATTGTCAGGTTTTATTCAAACAGAGCAATACAAAATCATATACAGTAAATACATTTAAATCTATGAGTAAGTGATCTTAAGCACATAAAAGAATAAAACACTCATGGTTAATGAACAGTAAAAAGTGAAGCGTACGATTTCTGCACCACTACATTTGTTTTTAATATATCGCCTGTCATTTATCATACCTAACAAAAATCTTTATTTTATTTCGCCCCGTCTTTTTAAAGGATTTAGGGTAAGAGGAATTTAATGGCTTTTTTGTCTGGGTGAGCACATTTTAATGGAAACCCTTTCGGGCTAACAAGTGCCAAAAACAACAGTTGGCATACGAAACGGCTCTGAGCCAAAGGTGGAGATAGTGCCTTTGAGACTTTTAACGACTTTGTATTTGCCAGAACATGGGTCCATGCGACCAAATATTTATTCCATGTATAATGCAAACCTTCCGTTGGCCCTTTTGTAGTAACCTTATGAAAGTATATCATAACCCAGTAATTAGAAATGAAATAACTCCTGGCTAAAAGGATTTATATCTGACGCAAGGAACTACAAAGTGAACAATGATTAATCACTGAAGAAATGAAAACCAATCTTGGGTTCTTTTAGAGAAACGTGGTGTCAAGTTGGATTTGGTATGCAGTACATGTGTAAATGGCATGTTTGGCAGAACCCTAAAGGTGGCACAGAGTTTCAGGCCATAAGACGACGCATGAATCCAGCAGTATGAATAGAGCTCATGCAGGAAACATGGATTTGACCATTTCAGATGGTTCATTTACTGTACCTCATCTCAATTTACTGGTGCAATAAATGTAATTTAATTCAGTTCACACATTTATTTGTATAGCGTTTTTCACAATGGATATCGTTTCAAAGCAGCTTTACAGAAATTGATGTTTATTTCAAATGTAAACATTATTATTGAATTTCAGTTGCAATTAATTAGGGATGTAACAATATCAAAATCTCACTGTGCGATAATACCTCGGTATAAAGTCCACGTGACGGTATTTATTTGGGTATTTGCGGTGGCAAAATGATGACTTGGAAAGCATCCTCTTTTCTTTATCCTCTAATCATAGCTGTTGCTCAGAGTTGTGAGTTATAGTATGAGATCCGTCAAATGACCTAAAAATCCCTTTTATAAACTAAAATAATTGCACCAGATGGACCTTGACAAAGGTAGCATCTATTATTTTTTCTAACTTTCTTTATGTTAGTCCCGGAAGACCTATCGTTTCATACTACCATGTGACCACGATAATATTGAGACAATTTTGCTATTGTGATAACACGATATTGATAATATTGTTACATCCCTACAATTAATGTAAACGGTGTAACACAACATACTTTAATGCAGTAGTTCTCAAACTGGGGGGCCCCGAGATGGATCCAGGGGGCCACAGATTTTGTGGCATTTTATGAAATATAGAAATTGATCATAGATTTTATGCAATCAAACATCAGAAAAATAAGACCACCAGACAAAAGAATTGATGTTTCAGCATTGTATAACCGAATATGTTTTTGTTTAAATAAAAATGTTAAATTTAAGATTATAAGTCTTTATTTGGGGGGCCGCAAAGCGATGCACTCTACACAAAGGGGGCCTTACAACGAAGAAGTTTGAGAACCACTGCTTTAATGAACATGTTTACAGCCTGGTACAAAAAATGATTTTGGTCTATATAGCTAATTTTACCCTTCATGACAACTGTGAGGAGGGTGAATTTTTTTATAACTCACCCGTTTAACTTAATATTAAGCCTTAAAATTCCGCAAATTCGCACTGCTAAGATGGCACTCTTTAAAGTCACCATGAAACGGAAGTTGCGATTGACTTCTTTTACATTTACATTTACGCATTTGGCAGACGCTTTTATCCAAAGCCACTTACATTGCATTATACTATACATTTGTTTCTAATTATGTGCAATCCCTGGGCTCGAACCCATGACCTTGGCGTTGTTAGCGCCATGCGCTTACCACTGAGCTACACAGAAAGCTTTTATGTGTCATGAAGTATACGGCTTCTAGAATGAGGAAAAAAATGTAGGAAAAGTTGTGTAGAGATAAAGTGGGCGTGCCAGAGGAAGCTTGTGTTGTAAACGTAGAAATGACTTGACCAATGACAAACAAAGCTTCACTTTCTGCTCAATCACGCGCGCGCTTCGCTTTGCGTGTCAGAACGTTCAAAGTCCTTTGCCCTATTCACATTTTAGTCCCACATAATACTATATAGATAGAATTGTGTTTACAGATACGTATGTGTTTGTTTGTTTGTGTCTGTGTGTGTGTGTGTGCGTGTGTGTGTGATTATGTCCGTGTGAACATCATTCTGTCCAACATGTAGCATCGAATCATATGAATATTAACTCATACTGGAATTTATTGCCACACTTGACAGGGTAAATTAATTTATTATATTGACCATTCACACACACGTGGTACTCTAAGCCTTATTTGTGCACATACCATTAAAATTCATCTGAATTTCATCTGCTGGTTGCTTCATTCGACAGAGCTTCTTCCAGAAACCACTTCTATATGTTTTATTAACCAACAGATGGCGCTGTTTTCGAAACCCTCTAAGCTTTGAATCTTTTCTTGAAACAGTCAGGGGAAGTCTTGATGCTTCATGAGGCTTCATTTTCCCATCAATACAGGTAAGTAAATCCACAAACAGGTAAATATAGCGACAGGCAAAAACAGTCACAAACTGGATGAAAGAACAACAAGCATTTCAAGACGGGAAGGCATCAAGGTGAATCCAATGTCCCACAGTGCCATGCGTGTGCAACAAAGGTGATTGGTCGAGCAGAATCGACCTCGAAAAAATAAAATGGAGGCCGAGAAGCTCGTTGGAGCACAGTTTTGTATAAATGTAAGTTTAATTTTCACTTTCAATAACGACTGATTGCATTTCTATTGTAGCGAGACATTCCTATTGTAGTTTTTAAATATGTGATTTGGTTATTGCAAGGACGCGCTCTGTTTATAATTCAAACAGAATTGCGTTACGCTGCCTATAAAAGCCTGTCCGAATCCGTTTCTTAGAGCTATATTCATTTGCAAACGCTGCCTCCGAAGTCAATGCCTGATTTATTGCTGTTTTATATAAAGCCACGGGATTTTACATAATAGTTTCATCTTTGGAGGCTGAGCTTTTTCTTATAGACCAAATGTTAAGTCGAGTTAAGACTTGTGGCAAGATCTATCTTTGAGTATTTTCTTTACAACCCCGTATAATGAGAACCAGATACTCAACTTTCATTCCAGCATTTCTCTAGTTGCTGGATCTTTGCGTACACAGCGCCTGAGGAAGTTAATGGACAAACAAGAAGTACCCCCCCACCAACAAACCACCCCCCGACCCGCCCCACCCCCCACACAGGCGTTTATCTGATCACTCAACGTTCAACACCTTTTCCTTTATTTTTATGGTGGTCTGCCAAAGGCCTTTGAGCATTTGGTGTCCATATGGAAGCGTGCTGCATTCCCTGCCCATGACCTGAACTATACCCTTAAAATATGCATTGTTTCATAACACCTGATTTGAGATCAGCTCTTCCTCCTTTATCCTTTACGCATTAGTTTTTTAATTCGCATATGTGTACTGATTTAATAAGCTGTTTTTGCTAAAAGAAGCATTACTATAAAAAGCAATGTTGGGTTGTTTCAACTCATTGTTGGGTAAAATATGGATAAACCCCACAGTTGGTTTAAATTAAAAATGTCCATATTTTACCCAACCATAGGTGGTTCAAAGGCTACTAATGTCTTTATTCAAGTAATAACTTAATAGAGAATTGTAATGTAAATAGAGAAGAATGTAAATTTAACATTTCTTATCACTGTTTCTAATGTCTAGAGACTCTCTGTGTGAGTCTCTGTATGCTGTAAACCTGCTGTATGCCAAAAATGATATCTTCCTCTGAAAAAATCTGCGCCAGTAAAAAGGCGTCTGCTGTCGGCTCCTAATCCTCAGTGGTCCGGTGTCGACTAGGCAGAGAAACAAGAAATCTTTCTGTCGAGACAAATTTAGGGATGAAAGCACTTGATAAATGGCTCCACCAGCTCACAAAGTCAAGAATCCTGCTTTTCAAGAGCCTCCAATTTGTCAACGTGCAAAACTTCTTAAAATATTTAGGTTCCAAACTCAAGCAATGGAACTGGTTTAATTTATGAAGGTAGAAGCTTATTTCAGTCCAGCGCAGGAAATAATCATTGGAAGCTTGTCATTTTCTAACATCTAGGCTCTCTGTTAAAGGAATGGCAAGGCCGTGATAACCCGTCAGTATAATGAGATCACTCAATGGCTGTGTTTGAAACTGAAGGTAGCTGCTCAGCCAATGACATAACAAATCATTTTTTCAGTATAACTGTACAAGTAAACTGGTTTCAGATTGCCTTTCAAAGGTAGTGCTGCACAGTATTTAGGATACACGCAAAAAACATAAAATATACAATATGATTGTAAAAACAATGTTAGTAAAAATCAATGTAATTTTTTTTATATATTTCTAAATCAAAAATTATATAACCAACATATGTTACATTTTATTTTTTGTCCCCTGGGAAAACAAAGCATCATTCTCTCTCTGTCTCACCAGTTTCTCTGCTATCTGCAATGACCAACATTTTTGACTGTACATAACTATAAATTAAGTATAAAAATCTTTTTGCAAATGAATGTGATGCACGTTTGTGAGATTAATCTGCAGCAAAGATGTGAACACATTAAGTTATGCAAAGTCAATTTGATACATTTTTGCGTTAAAAAATGTCATATACAAGGGGGAGAGAGGTGGGTGTTGGGAAGACGAATTTAGAACTTATTATTCTTTTATGATGGGAGTGGTAAGAAAGTCTCTGTGGTTCTAAGCTTTCAAAACATAACATATATGTCTTTGTGCTTTCTCTTTTGTGCTCCACAACATGTAGATTTTGATGATGCAATATTGTACCCACCGGAGGGTCTGTGGGGGGGCAGAGTTTTAAGTATTCAAATCTTTAGTTTATGCAAACAAATGTAATATGCATACTGGTATATGCGTATTTACGATATTTCAATAACTTATCTGCTGCCATTTTCGTTCCAAAATCTGCCTGAAAATGTATTATACAGTAAGTAGTACACATTGCAATTTCAGGTACATCAAAACAGTTGCAGTTATACATCAAATCAATGCGCACAGAGATAATACAAAAGAAAGAAATGTCAAGTGTTTCTACAATCCTGACTGTACAACATAAACAGCAGTTACACAAGCCCACCGATTCGACATCACTTTATTTCCCACCTCCCGCTGAGGCCTCGCTGAGAAAATTAATAAACCATTGTTCCCCTCAATGGCATTTGTATGAGCAATTGCAGGTCCTGAATCAGTGCCAGTCTTTTCATCTGTCACTGTACTGTACAGCTGCCAACAATAAGAACAAACGCACTTCGTTCTGTGTCCACAATATTTTCGTTGTCGATAACGGTCAACTTCCTCAGGATATTCTGCTCTCTAAAAATATTCTTACACTATGTCCCATTTTTTTCTAACAAATGCAAGATGTAACTCACTGTTTCCTCAAGGTCACGCACTATTACTTCTGTGTAAACTGTGAAGGTAAACTAGAAAAAAAGTAGTTTGGGACTTCATTTTATTAGTCAGGAGAGTGATTGGATCATTTGAAGTGGGCGTTTCATTCTGGAATGGAGCCCGCTGATTGAAGGTGAAAACAATCGAATAGGTTGGAGAGGATGGGTTAAACGTATTAGGGGTTGTTGACATCACACGAAGAGAATAGTCATGTCTGAGGTGGAGAACGTTATTATGTGATGAAAGATGATTAATGAAACATTTTTCTTATAAATAATAATGTAAATCACTGATACATTCCTTTTTTAATAGCCTGTCCTCCTTCACATGCTTTTGAAAAATTAATTATTCGGCTTCTTCTGTGCTTCTTTGTTTCTCCCTTTTATGGCATGAAAAGTTCTTCTCTAATGATGTTTTTAGCAGTTTTTACCATGCAGTAAAAATATGCATGGACAATCTTGCGGATGGCTGGGTTTCAACAATAAGAAACTACTGGATATCTGAGACAGACTGTTTTAGAACGGCTTCAGGTGCTTTTGGTGAATATCATTTCAGAAGTTAGCTGAATGCTAATAGCCATCCCGTGTCTCATCTAATCTAAAAATAAAATGAAATTAAAAATATAATATAATAAAATAAAAAAAATAATAATATAAAATCTATCCAAAACCATGTTAACATATTCATGTCTCCTACACTATGTGTGCGGAGAACATGACAAATGTTTTATATCCTCACAGGGCTCATTTAACTTTTTCAAAACGTCTGAAATTAATACTACCCATCTGTGTAAAGTGTTCATCGTGTTCTACATCTGAATGTTTTTCGTCTCCCAAAAGAGAAATATTATGAAACCAGACATTCAATTGAGCAGTCTTTGTTTAGAAGACCACCCCGCTACCTCATCCTGAATGGTTTCCTGAGCGTCATGGCATATATTCATTGTAAAGTCCTTGAGATATCCACCTGAGACAACAGGAGCCAGTCTGGAGAAAAAAGCTAGAGGGAAACATTGAAGTTTTGTTTTGAGGGGATTTTAAATGTGAAACGCTGACATGTTTTATGAGCTGTGATGATTTGGCACGTCAGTACGGGAGCCAAGATTCCCATAAACTGCATTCTCCGATCACTATTGATATCACAACTCAAATTTTGACTTGATACAGGTTTTCCAAATGTAGCATTATATGTTAACAAGGTAACGTCCAGCGCTTTGATCATGGGATGTGTGTGATCTAT
Source organism: Triplophysa rosa (assembly GCF_024868665.1). Taxonomy (NCBI): domain Eukaryota; kingdom Metazoa; phylum Chordata; class Actinopteri; order Cypriniformes; family Nemacheilidae; genus Triplophysa; species Triplophysa rosa. Next base: position 7,967,865 of record NC_079912.1, read on the forward strand.
TTTGGAGCATCTAAAAAAAAACATCTGTCATCTATTAGTAACTGGACTTAAGCAAAAGTATTTGGACAACCAACAGATAGCAATGACCTCTGTAAACGACAGTTATTACTCACCTATATTATCTTAAACTGTTGACTTAGATGCATTCAAGGACAAATGTTAGAAAGGTAGGACTTCTGTCACTTAACCAGGGTTTTTCCTGCATAGAAAAATTGGAGGCGGCCGCCTCCGTCAAATTTGCTATATAGCTATATTAGCTGGATTTTCAGGTGAATATTGTTAGTTTTTCATCCAAGTACCTTCAGTTTCTTAAATTAACGTGCCGTACATCATTGTATAATGTTTTAAGCTGTGCAGTTGGCTCGTTGAATCAGCGTTATACTGTACACAGCGAGTTCGCCAGTACGAACACACATTGCGATCAGAACGACTCTTAAACGAATGACTCTTTTGAACCGATTTGTTTAAACTGTTGTATTTTTTCAGTCACTAGCGAAAAAAAATTTTTTGTGAATCATTCAAAGCTCAGTCAACCACAAGAGAACACAGGATGTAAATAAGCTTCGCAAATTTAGTAAGACCGGTTAATTTAGTTAGCTATTGTGGGCTGAAAAGTTAGTCGAAAAGGATAAAAAGCTTTATTCGATTTAAAAACATTTCTGTTTGGATGAATAAAAGTAATGTTTTATAAAACTTAATGATTGTCATTTTCATCTAATTTTTATGTTTTAATGTGTGAAGTGTTTGGTTAAGCCACTTAAAGGTACAGTAGGCCTACATGTGCGTGTGTGTACAAGATCAGGATGGCACCACCTCCACCTTCTTTTGAATGAAAAAAGATTAAAAAAATTAAAAAACTTACTGAGATATAGATTTCTATATATATACACCGTGGGTCCCCTTACATTGAATTCACCATGTTCTTTCTACAGTAGCCCTAAACGGACAAACTTTCGTATGTACATTATCTCCTTTGGCAAAGAAGTGAAAACGTGACGACATCTTTGTCTCTATCAGCCACTGTAGTGCTACGAAGGGAGGGGAGGAATGAGCCGTTAGTTGCAATTCGCAACCTCACCACTAGATGCCATTAAATTTCATACACTAGACCTTTAAGGTGTGATGTAGCACACAGTATCTGCATCTGAAAGGGATCTATTTGTCAGTTATGGTGACCCAAAACCGAAATGTGACCACTGCATCCATCTGTAATTCGTGAACACACACACCCGGAGCATTGGGCATCTATCACTGCAGCGCCCTCGGGGAGCAAACGGGGGTTAGGTGCCTTGCTCTAGGTCAGTCGCTAACTGCTGGCCCTGGGCATCGAACCAGTGACCTTCTGATTACGAGTCCGACTCTCTAACCACTAGGCCAAAACTGAGTCATGTGAGCTTGACTTTCTATATATTATTGCAGTGAAGGTAACAACCAAAGAACAATAAACTATAGAAATTCTGAAGATGCCTTGAAACACCTTCTTCTGTTGGCCAACACTAATATATTACATCACGCGAGTGTTGCCTTGTCACTGGTGTCCATTATAAAAGAATAATGTCAATTCATCAGTGAAAACTGAGCAGCCTAATGTATTGTTTTTGGCAAGAGCTGAAATACAAACTCAGTTGTCTGAAAATACTTGTCGGCACATTTTTGTCCAAAAACAGATGCAGAATTATTTTTTTATGTTTTAGACATTATAAAATGCCATCACAGAAGGTCGGAGTAATACATAAGTGGGTTTATTTCATGGCATAACAGACATGCAAATCATTTTTCTGTTCATTTCCCTGGTTGGAAAAAGGTTTTGCGGGTTTGACCGCCGCTACCAATAGTAACTTACAATGTCTGAGGTAACTTTTGCCAAACCATCCACAGGCCAATTGCATCATTAATAATTTGTTCAAAGCAAAGCTCAAACACAACTGAACAAGGCAGTATATTGCGCTTGGCAAGGACACCCCTCCAAATTCCCCCTTCTTGCCCTCGGAATAGTTGAGAATACCTGGAAGTGTCCCTGTAAATACAGACGTCCACCAGTTCAAAATCTGACTGAAGTGTAGCACTCTAGAGGAATACTGTATGAGTCACTGATCCAAATGACTGTGTTTTTTTGTTTGTGTGTTATCTGAAATATGCAAGCAAAGAAATTAAGTATTTATTCTGTGCCAAATGTTCTTTGTAAGGTTTATGCATCAAGCTTGAGAAATGAATTGAGTCTCATCGAGCGCATCAGACTTGCTGCCGCTCATGTGGTCCTATAGTGTGTGTTATACATGTGGTTTAAATCTACAGCGTGATGTAAATGAGGTGTCTGGAGCATATACACACCAGAACTTCATGTCGTTCTGGTTCTGACGACAAGGTTAATATGTTCTCTGTTCAACTCATCATTTATCTGAAAATGATTTTAAAAAAAAACAGAATAAACGCAAAAACAGTATCATGCAAACTTAACGTTTGTCTCTATATCGCCATCTCTGTTTGAAAACAAAATTACAGGTTACTGTTCATGCTTATCTTTGTTTTGATGTTTTTAGGTACCTGCTCAATAACTTATTTTTGTTTCTTTTTAACAAAAACAATACCGATTACAGCTTAATACGTCATTTTTTTCACAGCTTGCACCATCCACTCTATTTGCAAAATTATGAGAGCTACATGGTCATTATTCATATCGTATTAAGTTTAAAAACCCAGTTTACTTATCTATTAATATTTCAAAAAATATGGTGCAACGATGCATGTGAATTATGACACATAATTTGACTGTATTTTTTTACACTTTTCTCAGTGATATCTGCCAAGAAGCACATTTTATGTGTGACAAAATGTGATATTAGATATTGCAAAGATTTATCTTCATTTATCTAAGCTGTTATGTCTTCATGTTTTGTTTGTGCAGGTTCATCATGGGAGAGATCAATACGACAGTTGGGCTTTGAGAGGTGAGTTTTAAAGTAGAGATCTGGCAACAGAGGTGCTTTTGTACGCTTGCTTGTTGTGTTTTCATTGGAGGCTTTGAAGTCTTGATTTTATGACCATTCTGGATGTGGGTCAGAATGATTATCTATTAGTGCCTAGAGAAAACTGAATATAGTTAATAGAATGTAACTGAATATTATGTAAACTAATTGAAACGGGATCAAGGCAGGTCTGTCTGTTCCTCCTTGCATATTATGACAGAAAGATTAAAGATGATTAATTTTCATAAAAGGTTTAAGGAAGAAAAATAATATATTGGTTTTGTCGTCCAACCACTGTATTTAATGCAGTTCATCAACTAAACTTTCAAAGTAGTAAAACAGAGTTCTAATATATCAGAAACTTAAGTGCCTGGATACTCTGTATTGTATAGCTTCCCTTACAAAAAATAAGTATAATTGAAAAACATTTTATTACGTAAAGTTCGAGTATATTTTTAGGTAGACTTTATGTACTAGTAGTATAGGCCTACTTGTAAGTGTACTATTTTAATACTACCAAAGGTTAATACAAACCTTTTTAGTTTGAAAGTATACTTTTTGGGGGGGGGGGTTTCAGCATGTACAAGTTGCTATAACCTAGACACATTAATTATGTGAATAGACCAATTGACTTGGTTGGCACTGGACAAAGGCACCAGTCATCAGGACATAGTGGGTGGCATCATTTCTGTAAGTTCCTCTCTTCTTTTTCATCTTTATAATCATGTTTGCGTGCAAACACATTATGTGCCTTGTAAGCTGCTTTTGGTGTTGGGCCTCCATGGCTTCTTTGAGTGCCTGGAGTCTGAGTACTGTAATGGCGGCGGTCTGGGCGACTCCTGTTGGGTGGTGGTCTGGGAAGGCAGGTGACTGATGCTGATGAATGCTAATCAGACAGCAGCTACTGCGCTGGCCGAGAAAAGATGGCGTCAGTTTGCATGCTGCAGACGTTGGCTGCGGTCCACCTGATGATGGACTACAAACAAACTAGTGTGTTGAGGGAAAGAGCATTTGGTTAACGTCTGTCATACATGTGAGTGTTTCCTCAACTACTGGCACATTCATGTCCCTGTGGATTTTTATTTAGACTAACACATCTCAACTTTTTACAGTAACTTTTGTTAGGTCATATTAAAACATATTCTGTTTTTGTTACTCGTAGTTGACCACAGCATTATTCTGTTCTTTTTTAAATCAATACAGCCATAAAAAATATGTAAAAAATGCTCTACAAATGTTTACTACTGTTATGCAGAAAAACTAATTTTATTTATTTATTGTAAAAATGTGCTTAAAATAAATACCGTGATATGGGTGAAATATAATATATATAAATAATATAAATGTTGGTTAAAAACATTAAGCTTTTTCAATCATTTTTGGTACTTTTTAAATACCTTCAATGTTCAGATTTCATTCATGCCTATCTTGACCCGACTTTTGGTCTTGAAAATATCAGTGATTAAAATATTAATTATTAGATTTCATAAACAAAATAAACGATAAACAAAATCCTAATCCATTTTAATGGTGTGCTTCAGTCAATCAATGTATGCAAAAATGACCTTACTGTCAGTTTTTTAATAGTTAGTATACTTGAAGACAACACGTAAAGAGTATACATTATGTAAGATAATATAAATAAGTGTTATGTAAAAAACAATTAGAAAATTCATGATTTTTATTTTTGAAAATAATCACATTAGCTTTAAATCTGTGGAATTATGCAAAAAAATTTAGAAATATGTTTTAATGGTTAATCATTCAAGATTTGGTGGAAATGCTATTGTAGAAAAAAATCAAGAAATTATCGTAATGCATGTAAACACTGTTATACATTTCTGTAATAGGCAAAATTAAACCAGCAGGATTTGATAAAAACACACAGACACAGGACCAAAAGTGACCATCACTGAACCACACATTAGTATGTAGTAATGCTCATGTGTGCTAACCTGGCAGACTGTTATATCCTTGGCTTGCACAAAAACGGCAATTCTCAGAATTACAGTGAAAGTGATTTAATGTTTCAAACCCAGCAGTTGCATTTCATTGGCACAGTTGTCTAGCTCAGTCCCATTGTGACAGATCAAAAACTAAGACCATCTGAACAATGATTGTCTGCTCACAACAGCTGGAAGTGCTTAAAACGTGTGTTAGTCATGATTTGTATGATGTTAGTGACAGACATCTGTAATTTACCTGACTGGAGGAAAAGCAGAGTATGGTCATCTAGCACAAACCACATGTGCTGTGATGAAGTACCCAGAACCAGATTACATAATAATGCCTTATACAGCTCTTGAGGTGTCTGCCATTAGATATGTATGTCATATTTCTCAAACACTGGGTCTAGTTACTACTACTGTGCACCAAAATATAAAAAATATAGGGGTTAGATTCCAATTTTTAGGCCAGTAAGTACCCTTCAATCACCTGGGATCTGCTTAGACGATGTAAAAATAAGCTCAATGAATTATTATTAAATATGAATATAATTATTATATTACTTATGTCTAGGTGTTTACATTTAAAGTCCTCAGCTCCCTCAAACGAATTCAGCTCCGAAGAAAACATTGATACAAAAAAATTTGAATATAAAGAATGTTTAAAAAAATCAAGAAAAAAAGTCATGTATGCTATAAAAGCTATAGTTCAAACTAGCAATCAAATCTTGTAAATGTTCATCAAAAATGAAATAACATGATTTGGGTTATATTTTTATGTACAGGTATGCTCACGTGCATATAAATCATGGTTTGCTGTTCAGCTTATAGCAGCACTTTTCAATTCTTGCATTAAGGTCTATGGAGTATTGTCCACATTTAATCAGTTTCCTCCTATTTAACAGTCAGATTCTTGTAAGCCGGATTTCGACCCCAAACAAGGTTTTGTTTAGCCTTACTTATGCGATTTCTAAGAAACACTCATGGCATAACCGAGGCTGCAACAAAGGTTTACATATTCCTACCGTCTGCTTCATTTTTTACCAATATAAATAATTTCAAACATTTTTAAATCATTGTTCCTTTGACATTCTCTGATATACCATATCACACCATGCTTCCTCCATGACTTCCCTGAGTAATTTATCACTAACATGGGCCTATGAGCCGTAAAATACACATAGTCATAGCAAACATGTCAAAATAATCCTTGTGTGTTTGCTGTATAAATTGGACTAACAGAGCATAAATCATAGGTGTTTTTCTTGAATCTGATGTGATTAAACCACAAGGGAGATTGCAACAGGCACTTCCTTATGAGCGCTGTTACTTGAACCCTGAATTGCACCACTGTGCGGTGTGTTACTGTTGGACAGGAGAGTACCAAAAGCATCTTTGGATGCTGCCTTCCCAGCATGCACTGCTCTCCTTTGGGTTCAGTCTTATTTTCAGTACAAATAATTAGGGTGTAATTACTGTCTGTGAGGTTTCTTCATTAGGGATCAGAAGGACGAGGCCTATATGTTTATGTTGAAATCCATACCTGCCAACATTACCAGTTATGCTTAAACCTCAATAGTCAGCAACAGGTCATTTATAGGAACAAATTAGCATGACTCAAGAAAGTGGAGAATGAAGTGTATGTGTGATTTACAGCTTCCTCTAAACATTCGGCCTTTTACTTTGCCCCTTCTGTTCACAGTGGTGGGCCGCTGTTGCCGATTTGCTGTTCTCGCTGACTCACTTAACAAACAGAAAGGTTAAATGATTGAGCCTCACAAGCAGCCGGCCTCCATTTTGTTCAGAGAAAAATGGGCTAAAGTTTACAGCTTTAATGGAGGTTCTAAACTCCTTTTAAGTGATTTGTAAACTGAGTATTTGCGGTGTCATGCTGTACATTCGTGCTGTACATTGTAGTTGTGTTTCCCAGCAAGATTTTGGTTTGCCATGTCATGTTGAGAATGAGAGTGGTCAGACATTATTTCAAATAATTAAATAATTAATAATAAAATAGCTGATATTCTTTATTCGGTCATTTCCTAAAGCCCAGTTACTCTCGAGTTCGACCTTAATATTTAGTTAAAATTGCAACTGAATCCTTTACACTTAGATTCATTTCTTTTACCTGGGATTGTACTGACTGATATCATTTTTAGTGCTATTCGTCATGCAGATTATAATCTTTTAGATTTTGGAAGAGCTGCATTTAAATGAAACCTAAATCGAGCTTAAAACGTGAAATTAAGTTAAAGGTCATTATAAAACACAAAGCATTTTAACATTTATTATGCAAGAATATATTTAGATATTTTTATGTATAACATTTGTGACACAGTCTGTGAAAGCCAGGCTAAAGTTTTCAAATGTAATTTTGATCAAGTGAGCTTCAAAGTTTGATTTTAACCATTAATTTCATTATGATCGTTGACATGACCTTACTCAGAAAGAAATTAAGAATTTAATGGGATATTTCAGAGGCAAAACAAAATTTACTCCGTGGCATCCTGACTGAATGTGACTTTCTTCTTGGAGAATAATGCAGTCGGAGTTATAATACCACGTATCCCTTTTCTTCCAAGCGGTAGAATGGGAGTGAAACGGGGACATTTTTTGAAGCTCCGAAAAGTGCATCCATCGATCAAAGAACTCCGTGGTGCTAACAAAGGTCTTCTGAAGCGATTCGATGCGTTTGTTTAAGAGAAATATCCATATCGACGGTGCTTAACGTTGATGTCAAGCTTCCGTTATCCCTCTGCTGCACGTGAAACAGAGGCTTTTTTCCGGCAAATGACGGTGACGAAAGCTCCCGCACAGAGGAGTCGGCATCCTATTGGAACAAAACGTAAAATGCCGCGTTCGTCACCAGAACTTACGACACGCCTGCGTCATTTGCCGGAAAAACAAGCCTCAGGTTCACACGCAGCCCAGGGATAACAGTATGGATAATTCTCTTGAACAAACGCATCGATTCGCTTCAGAAGACCTTTGTTAAGACCACAGAGCCATGTCAAGCGGTTCTTTGATCGATGGATATCCCTTTAAGGTTATTTTTCACAGAATGTTCTTTACATGAAGGATGATTTTGTGTCATTTGCGCAGCCACTAAAAATTTCCCCACTAACATTTTCTCAAAACTTAGTGTACTTGGTTGCCCTACAAAAACATTTGTTTCTTGATTTGCAAAAACATCATTCATCTAAAAACAATTCTGCTAAAATGCCCAAAACACATGTCTCTACTGAGCAAAATTATAGGAAAAATAGCCGTGCTCTTTTGAAATTTTAGACTCAGCGTTCTGCAGGGACAAGAAAACACCACAAGTATTGCAAATGACAAATCACAATATTTTTTTGTTCCCCACACATCTAAGGAACATGTTACTTTAGTTCAGTGTATTTGGAGATCTTGAGACCATTACTGGAATGACAGACATCTCTGGATGGCTGAAGTCTCTGGTTTGGATAGCAGTGTTGATTGGGGATGTTGCCTATGGCTGCAGATTCATCTTGAAACTCATGTGAGGCATCTAGAGCCCAGCATGGTGGAAATCAGACCCTGTTTGGATTTGTCGGGCAGTTTGAGAATTAAGCAGTATTACACCTTGTGATATGCATTAGTCGTGCTATTCTGTGCCTTATGATATTAAAATATGAAAACAGTCCTTTATATTAACCAGGCGAGTTTAGATTAGGCTACAGTCTGTGATTATCAACAGTTGGCCCCTTGTCTGTTTTTAAGTCTCAGTCTACTGCTGTTTATGATTGTCTCATACTATCCACAACATTTCACAACACAGTATGCTAAAAGCACTTTAATGAAAACCATTGCCGTAAACATCATAAAAGTAACGTATGATGTAATGCTTCATATGTGCTGTGTTTGGCCCATGCGGAGAGATGGCACATTTAAACCTGACGAAAGTCTTTTGTGCGGAAAATGACAGACATTTCCCATTACAGATCTTATTGAGAGATGAGATTGGATTATTCAACAACCAGATGGCCTGCTGGACCTTTGAAATGCGTTTAGTTAAGATTTCAGCACAATGCACTGAATGCACATCAATGTGAAGATCTGTCATGACGCTCACGACGGGTCTGTTTCCGGTGTTTTCTGTGCCTCCTGTGGACTGCGGTGTTGTAATTAACAGAAATGGAAATGTAATCTTTTTCATGTTCTGGACGAAAACATTTTTTCAGGACAAATATCTAAACATGCGTAAAACATGAAAAATTTACTTGACGCAATGTTGTTTCAAATGATGGAAGTTATTCCTATTCGTTTTACTTGTTTTTAAAATAACTTAGTTTAATTTTGTTTAATAATGCTTAAAGCAAGAAAAACTTAAATTAAAATTTAAAAAATTGTTTTTAAAATTAAAACAAAATTACATAATTTGAATGTTTCTCTTGTATATTGTTCTTAGTATATTCAGACTTTTTATTCTATAATACTACGAGGGAGTGATTTTTGCATTGTGTTTGAAAATACATTCAGTGAGATATAACCTTTAAATTTACAAGAAATGTTGTAGTATAAAAGTATAATTGTTATAAAAAACGTGTAAATTATATTTAAAATCCAATTTAAGAAAGCACAATGCTAAAGCTATTGCAGTTTAGTTTTATGTCATTTTGTGCACGCTGTTTGCCATCCCTAATGCATCAAAAAGTTTTGTGTCAGCAAGAATTTGCTATATTTGGGAAGGGCTATACATATAGTTTGTTTTCTGAAAACTCTTTCGCTTCAGTTTGTTTGGACAGTGCGCTGGAAGCAGCTGATCTTTGCTTCATTTCACTGGTATTTACGCATTGGAGCCTTGCCGCTCGCCCTGGGAAGGCGAAGGTAACATCTACCATTTGGCTTCGTTCCGCTCTCACAGATCCACCGGTCTGCTTGCTGACTCCTGCTGAGAACCTGGTGCGGTGTCAACCCACATTCCTCCTTTGTGTTCACCGAGGGTCATTAAAACAAAACTCGCTCTTTTCCCAAGATACAGTAAATGCGTTCTCTGTTTTTCTATCCTCCCCTCTAATCCATGAACATCAACAATGCAGTCTTCTTCAATCTAATGCAATTGCATAATTGTCAGTGCGGTGTGCAACATTGAAAGCAGAAGTTTATCTTCAACTGTGAAGTTCAGTGGGTTCCAATAATTCAATGCTTTTATCCAAATCAGTGCCATCTGTGGACCTCCACATTTTTGCTAGTCTGCTTAAGGTTTTTGCTTTACGAGCATTCTGAGATGAAAGAGCTCTTTAACCAACACTGTAAACTGTTTAGATACAACGAGACATCATTACAAAACTCATCTGTGCAGTGAGCCAATCACAGCACTTGAAGTTGTTTGCGTGTTAAACATAACCCCTGCAGCTTATTGGGTTTTATGAAGTAAATTGCGCACCCTTCAAAGCGAACACGTTAGAAACTTTGCTTTGAATGCCGTGATATTGCCCTAAGCACAAAGCAATTGTTTACGATGTTAAGACCTCAACAATGTGTGGCCACTAATCTACCACTAAAATGTGTGTAATCTTAGTAAATAATGTATAAAATGGTAGGCTACGATGTTTTTAATGAAGACCAAAGGAATCAAAAGCAATCTGTTCTTTAGGGTCTTTAGCCAACCCTGTACATTAGTTTTCAAGCCATCGTGGTGTAAGGCACGCTTTACTTTTTATTGCGATTTCTTCTTACTGTGTTCGGAGATGAACTCTGTCTGTTGTTACAGCTTTCGTCCGTTTTTAAGTCATATCGCACACAGCTGAATCATCTCTGCAGCTCTCCCACATGCTTCAGTTTTAAAAAAAGGATCACAATCTTGCACGAACGTATCTTAACCTCGGCCGTAAACCTTTAAAGATCTGAAAATTAGCGTCTTTACAGCTGAAAAGTGTTGAGTATGAAACAAGTGGTGTTTTGGTTTTCTTTCGGTGCTCTGAAGTGATATTGTCCTGAGGAGAGGAACGGTTGGTTTCATTAAAACTCATTCTAGTTTTCAGCTGCAAAGGGCCTTGGCTCGCTGGAGCATGGAAATGAGATCCAGACGCTCTAGCACTTTAAGTGAGGACACTGGGAATCGCAGGCTTTCATTGCACAAAAGAGTGTTTTTGTGTCTTTTAAAAGCCACCGAAGCTCAGTGTTGCTCTGAGAGCACTTGTTAAAGACAATTTCATCTTGAACGTTAGTTTGACTCGAGAGGCAGTCATGCGGTTATTCCCCCCTTTTATATACACCCTAATTTGTTATTTTTATCTCATTTTCTGCTTTCTTGTATCTTGTAAACTAAAGCTTTATAAGTTTTTATTCCCCCAAAAGAGTACGTGTTTATTTAAAGGTCCAGTGTATGAAATTTAGCGGCACTTAGCGGTAAGGTTGCGAATTGCAACTAACGGTTTGACAAAGGTCAAAGATGTTATCACGTTTTCTCTTCTTTGCCAAGGGAGGTAGTGTATTTGCGAAACACGCTCTGTAGAGCAGTTTGTCCGTTTAGGGCTACTGTAGAAACAACATGGTGAATTCTATGTAAGGGGACCTGTGGTGTATGTAGATAGAAATAGCTCATTCTAAGGTAATAAAAACATAACGCTTCATTATGTAAGGTCTTTACACACCTCTGAAGACAGTTATGCACATTATATTACATTTCTTTTAATAAAACCTCCAACAAATTATACACTGGACCTTTAAGGATCCAACAACTTTGGCCTAAACCAATGGCGTGACTTTGGGGCGGAGCTAACTGTTTGCTAAACAATATTAGATTAGTGTAGTGTTTGAAAACCTGTTTGAAAACAGTCCAGTTATATTTATAGTGACAATTGATACACCTAAAAGAACAAAATTGTACACGGCGCAGTATTATTGTCTCATATATGCAAAATGGTTCACATGCATCAATATGTTTTTTGTTTGTTTTGCTGTAGTGTGCGAGGTGCAGATGCTGGCAACGGCATCCGGGTGTTCATTCCTGACATTGGCATGTTCGTGTTGGGTCTGGTGACGTGGCTTCTGTGCCGCAGTCTGGAGAAGCAGCCGGTTAAGGACGTGTCACAGCACAACAGTGATTTTGAGCTGGACAACCAGGTGAGAAACCAAACCTTCGAATTTACCATTAAAACAATGCTGTCATGCTGACTTTGTTTTCCTCAATTAGATCAAGTATGAAATATCGTATTGTTTCAATACCTTGCTTACTAACTTAGTCACTGAGGGCTTGTGTGTATTTTACTGTATATTATATTCACCATAATAAAGGCAGGTATATAGTCGTGTAAAAGTAGAGTTTTATTTTATGTGTGTGTGTGTGTGTGTGTGTGTGTGTGTGTGTGTGTGTGTGTGTGCGTGTGTGTGCGTGTGTGTGCGTGTGTGTGTGTGTGTGTGTGTGTGTGTGTGTGTGTTTTAAAGATAGAGTTGAAGTTTTTTAGGTTAAATTTCACTGAGATAGAGTTGTATCTCATCACACCTCTATCAGTCATGTGTTGGCTCTGTCATCGAGACTTTCATCGAGCGGCTTTCCACACACACACCGAGCCAGAATCTTACAGTCCATCTTCCTCCTTCACTGCAGGAGACTTTTCACATCCAGATGAACTTAAAGGCCATAATAGCTACCAATTGTCCACTGTGGCTCTGAGAGAATAACAATATGAATCAATTTCTGTCTGGATGAACGCCAGCAAGAGATCACTTGTGCAAGTGTCATTTGGAGAAGTGACATGGAAAGCATTGTTTTACATACAGATAACACACTAGCGCTTCTTTTTACTTAAACTTGCACAGATAAACCAGTGAAGATTCATGTGGCATCATTTACTTTCAACAGACAAAATCATTTTCTCACATACTGGTCCTAAAAAAATAACAATGAAATTCCCCGTCAAAATGATGTGTGTGACCAGTTAATTGATTCAGATAGAATGAAAATATTTTAAAAGTATTGATTCCCACTAAGTGCTTGCTTTGAATTTGATCTTCTGGAATATAAGATCCTCTATCCTATGAAAACATCTTAGAAAAAAAACATTTCCGTCTCCACTCCGCCTGCTATTGTCTCACGTGTAATTAAAGAAATTGTACTTTGCAGACGTTGAACGTGATGCACGACGTGGCTAACCACAAGCTGGTGTGAAACTGTTTTTTCTGATGCTTATTTTCCTTCAGTTTTATTTTTTATTTGTGCTTTTTAGTGCGATATTCATGAAATACAGTTAAAATGAGCTTTGATAGCTAAGCGATCACATTTACTGTTTATTGAAATGTTTATTCATGTGCATCTGCCCTATACAGTACCTATGATCTGAATACAACATACAACAATACAACATGAATGAAATAAAACTAAAGTGCAATTTGAAAAAAATAATCAAATTAAAATGGAATAAAATGCACATTACAAACACACACAACATCAAATTACCAATATTGAAACTTTCCAAAATTTTTCAGTCGACTTGAGTATTTGGGCACACCATGTATGTACTGACTCCACGGTTCATATCAATGTTTTTTTCCCTCCTGCAACATGGACCTTCTTCTGCTTTCTACTTGTACTTGGCACGAAAATTACATTTAGTTGGCTCATCTCAACTAACTTTGCAACCAGGGCCTGTTTATCCATGTGACCTTGCTGTTTGATGTTAATCTGATGTGTACACGGCCACTCACAGACCACATGGTGCCTGCAGATTAAACACACCTCATGTTACTTGTTAAAGACCAACTGTGTTAAAGGTGAAGAAACCCTATAGACGTACATTGAAAGAGATATCTAAGCCATAATTATGGATGAGAATGTCATTGACTCTTGGAGATGAGCTTGGACCACACCTTAGCAACCATCCAGAACACCCTCTTAACCGCACATCAATGCTGTAAAACACTGCAAATTCTTAAATAATGTACTCATCCTTGTGTCATTTCAAACCTGTGTGACTTTCTTTTTTCTTCAGAACACAAAAGAAGATATTTTGAAGAATGTTGATAACCAAACAACGGCGGTACCCATTGACATCTATTGTATGAACACAAAACCAATGCTAGTCAATGGGTACTGCCGTTGTTCGGTTACCAATATTTAATGTTTGCATCCATGCAAGATGAATGTTTGGGTTATTATTTGTATTGCCACTTCGCATGCACCTAACGTTTCCAACTCTCACGTTTTCTCTTACTGTCTTTCACAATGGATTTGCATTCCAACACTTACGGTGGGTGGAAGTCATGTGTGTGTACTGTAGGTTCACATCTGGAATACATTTGCTGGTGTTGTTTTTTCGGTGGCTGTGCTTAAATTACCAACCCCCCGAACCTTTCAATTTCTTTTTTTCCTCACTCACTTTGTTTTCTTGCTGTACGTTTCTCTCTTTCTGACCCATTTTCTCACGTTTTCAAGTTTTGCTCTTTGCTGAGCAGATGCCCAGCTGTGGCCGGGCAGAGGTTTCTATATTGACATGTAAACAAGCAAACATGGGCGGATGGGAGGGTGGAGGTGTTCTGCTGAAGTTTACTGGCAGTGTAACGGTGGTAAAATGTTGGAATGCTCTCCCACATGTTCAGAACTTTATGGTTTGTGACACAAAGATAATTAAGAGAACGCTGTAAGTGTTTAAAGGTGTGTTTATATCAAGTCAAGTAGTTTTATTGTCATTATTCTTGTTCCAAAAGTTAAGAACAGGAAAGAGAACACAAAAACAACATGTCGGGGCAACTCTTGCTCAACTGGTAGAGTATTGTGCGAGCAATGCCAAAGTCATGGGTTACAGTTCTCATTGCACACTTTATTGCACTGAAGGTTGCTTTATATAAACACTTCTGCAAAATGTACTGTATGCATGTGAAAATAGAAATGTCAGTAAGAAACTACCGTAAGCAATAGATAATAAATAAAAGAATTTCTCATGGTGGTTGACCAGAATGAGTTTACAATGTCTACAAAGCGGAAAGGTTATATGTCTAATGAAACTAATACAGACATTATACACTAAATTTACACTTATTTTTAACATAAACATTAACATTTTTAACAACATAAACAAAGGTTATGAGTTCCAAACTTAACTCAGACCTCCATAAAGAATCAATAAGAGGCTTTAATCTAATTTAATACAATTAATATACAAAAAGATTCATATAAATTAATATTAATATAAAATTGAATATAAAATAAATTGTTATATTACTAGCCACTAGCCAGACCTAGCTCCAAACACAGACTGGAAGTTAGCTTCAGCTCAGGCGCATGTGTCCGATGAAACAATCAATACAGTAGGCCTATACGGTATATGTTGATATAATTATGTTGGTATAGTTTTTAGTTAGTCACAATGTTTGGCCAATATTGAAATCACAGTTATCTAAGATGATTGACTTTGAAAACAAATCATTTTGATCATTTGATTAAAAAAATTTTTTAAAGCATACTATTTAATGAATAATATAAACATAGTCAATAAAAATAAATTACATCCAAATAAATTAGATCAAATAGGTTGTTTACTGCAACAACCTCCTAAACATATTTTCAATGTTTTGATAATATGCATTCAACATATCTAGATTTTACATATACATGCATTTGGTATATGTAAAATGCACTTGCAAATGCATTTGCTTTTATCCAACTGTGGGGTGAAAGTGTACCGCTGTGAAGGAAAGAGTGCACTGTGCATTTATTTACATTTAGATTCATGCATTTAGCCAACACTTTTATTCAAAGTGACATACAGTGCACAGGCTATATATTTGATTAGTATGTGTGTTCGCTGGAAATCGAGCCCATGAGTTTTTGCACTGTTAATGCTGGTAACGCTAGTTACCTAGTTAACTAGTTATTTTATTTATACTTTCTCATTTATTTTCCAGTGCCGACTGGCCGATTAACTGTTCTACCAATATTTTTGCCTGTTGTTAATTAATAGCATTTATATATACAGTGTTTATATATACAGTGTATGTGTGTAATCGTATTGTGATTAAGGATGAATATGGCTTAAATTAAAAAATAAATCACAAATAATTAAAATCCACAACCATTTCCAATCAGTCAATCCAATAAATCGTATCGACTTCAGCAACATAAATAGCATCTGGCAACTTCATTGTTTTACTCCATAACTAAGTTCCTTAAATCACTTAAAGTACCTCATTTCTTGGCCTGTGACAGGGATGTTTTTTTGTCTTTTATTAAACGTTCTGATTCACCACTCACATGTGAATGCTCTGGAAACGCAAATAAACACCAGCACACCCTCCGTGTCTCATCAAAAGTGACTTGTTCTATCAATTCGTTTGCACAGCGAGAGATATTAAAAAGGTCACATGGTTTTTATCCTTCCTGAAGCTCTACCAGACCGTGTTTCTCTGTGACTTCGCTCATCAAGATGACCTCTTTAACGAAACTGCACAGAGCACTTATTCATTATGGCAATATGGCAAATATACTTGAGGGGAACACTGTCATTGGTTCCTGCAAATAAACAACTGATTCAGCCCAGCAGGGCTCATATTATTTCAATCTGGGTATATTTAATGCAGCAATGAGAGCCGCCCAGTGTTTAGAGGGTTCGACAAGCACAAAATCGACCTTAGCAATGGAAGAGAAACTGTGTTGAGATCAACAAGCCTCTTTTGATCAGTTGGCCGGCCTGTAATATGTCAATGTGAACCAGCAGAGAATGTCTGTTTGAGGAAATAACACTAATAACTTTCAGACTGAAGTCCTCACATGAAGCCAAATGTGTATTAAGTTCAGTTACGTTAATCCCAAACCACTTAAGCTGGAGTTTATTTATTCAGCGAGGAAAATCTTCAGGTGGCATCACTTCGTATGCCAATCCTCCATCCATAATGTGAGTTGCGTAGTCTTTTAATATCCAAAACAAGGCTTGACAAAACTTTTGCTTTTGTCAAGCATTTCTCACCGATTCACGGGACACGGCTCGCCCAAGAAAAATGTTTTCCTAAACCTTACGGATGTTGCTTTTGTAACAGAAGTGTATTCGGACAGTTGGAATTGAGTTTTGGTGAGTTATGGGTTTGAATTTGATTCAATTTATGTGCCGTGCAGGACCGGAAGCTTACTTTAGCTAACCTTCCTCGGGAGGAATAGATTTACCTTAGGAGAGATTGATTTTCTCCAAAACTAAGATGGTGTGTTGTAGCCGCTAGCATTGTCCTGTTGTTCATAAAATGGTGTGTGGTTAAAAAAATATCTTTTAATGTATCGTTTTACTTTTATTAGAAAAAGCAATACATAATGTATTTCAATTCTGACACATTTCACTGCAAAGCACTGTTTTTTCTACAGACGTGAATGATACATTTGGACAAGTTATTACCTTCCTAAGCAACTGGAATTTGTACTTCATTATAAAACTAACAGCGACAACATTATTGTTCTGAAGTCATATTTCATTCATATTTCCTTTTCATAAACGCTCGAGAGGTGATTTGTAGACAGTGCTCTCAACAGACAAACAGGATTTAATAAAACCAGGCGTTCATCCTGTTTGTAGTACTTCTGGATTCATTTAGTCTGATTTAACATCATTACAACGACTCAAGGCACCCTCAAATGTCTTTTTGAAAAGAATCTTGGAATAATGCTTGTTCTTATATCCAGTATTGCTGTAAATGACCTCAATTCCACATTCGGCTCGTATATTTCATTAAGAAAGATGCAGATTGAACTTTCGTCCATGTTTTTTCCTCATGTGTACTACAAAAGTAATAATGTGGTGATGGTGATGTAATAGGACATCATTAGAGAGATAGCAGTGGAAATTTGGGTACACGTCGGAATGTTAATCTCAGAGGCCTGCTCCGTATCACACACTGGTACGACGGCATCCCACACTTGGACCTTTCAGACCAATCGCAGGAATGAATGCTAGAATGTTCAGCCAAAACATATTGCAACCAGGCTTGCATGCACTAGAATAATTGTGAGGAAAAATACAGTCTGAGACCTCATTCTAAATGTGGAACATAGAAATGAATAATAAACCGAAATAGACAGTCAAATATAAATAAGGACTATAAAGACTATTTCTAGGTTACTAATTAAATGAAAACACATCTTTGATAATGAACATTTAAATTCCTTTGTGCAAGCATATAGCAGTCTCAAGTGCCTGCTGTCATTTAAGTAAAAGAGCTAACTTGTTTTTAAAAAGCGAGCGATTCCTGTAACTGTCGCATGACTAACCAAATCTCTGGTTTCATCCTTTAAGGAAAAGGAGGATGAGGAAGAAGAGAAGAAAGATGAGAAACTGGAGCTCGAGGATGAGCTGCTCTTTGAAGACTTCGAGCTGGCCGATGAAGACTGTGAACTTCCTGAGGAGGAGGAAGTGGACGTCGATGATGGAGAACCCGAGGAGCCTGACGGCGAAGAAAGCACCAAAATAAAGATCCTGCGACAGATAGCAGACGTGGCGTCCAAACTCAGAGAAATCATTGGCAATCTGATTACCACGGCAGGAAAAGTAGTCGTAACCATATTATTGGGTCTCACAGGTAGGTAGTGTTGAAATAGACATCACTCACGACATGGAATCAATGGATAGCACTCATTTACAAACTGCAGATAAAAGAGACAAAATGAAGTGCATTGTTATATACAAAAGCATTTAGGTCTGTCAGACAGATCAGATGATTGTTAAGAGAACAAACTATATTCAAATTTGTAAATATTTTTTTGATCTAGAGACTAATCTGATCTGAACAAATAATTATGTAAAATAATAATTAATGTTTCTTTACAGTAGCAATAAAAGTGATATCTTTTATCTATAATACTTGTCAATCATTTTGCCATAATTTATTACTATATTAATTATATTTACTATAGTATACAATTTTATATATAATATAATTTATTTATATAGCACATTTAAAAACTACAGACGTTGACCAAAGTACTTTACATATCGAACATAACCCATACAATTAAAACAATCATAAAAAGTACATAAAACGAATTACAATATATGGTATTAAGGGAACACCTGATCATCACAGCATAACACCAAGTCAGTTAACCTTCAGGAATATCAATCAACCCGGAAAGGAAGCATAACTGATTGTAAACCACTTTCACTTGTTTTGGTGCAAATAAAAGTGACAACAGGTACGGAGAGGCAACGGCAAGGGTGGTCTGGGGAGGACCATCCTCAGAGGGTCTCACAGACCTCCACGTGCTATGAAGTATGGGGATGAAATCCTCAGATCTATTGTCAGATCTTACGCTGGTGCAGTGCAGAGCCCTCCTGGTGCATGATAACGCCTGTCCTCATGTTACCAGAGTCTGTAGGCAGTTTCTGGATGATGAAGGCATTGATGTCATTGACTGGCTCTTATGTTCCCCAGACCTAAATCCAGTTGACAACATCTGGGATGTCATGTATCCGAAGCCGTCAAGTAGCACCATAGACTGTCCAGGAGCTCACTTATGTTCTGATCCAAGTCTGGGAAGAGATCCCACAGGACACCATGTGCCATCTCCTTCATACGGGCATGTGGGGCCATGCACATTACTAACTAACATTATGAGTTACTCTGATGAAATTCAAACAAATTGAATCAGCCAGTATTTCCATTTTTTTACAGTGATTTTACTGTAACTCCTGCTCTGAATGACTATATGATTTTGGCTTTCATTGACCATTCTCGCATTATTTTGTTCTTACAACATTATGCAATGTACATAAGTGAAGAGTTTTAACCTGTATATTTTGTTCATTGAGATCTAATACAGTGTGATTTAGGTGTTCCCTTAATTTTTTTGAGCAGCGTATATTCAGTTATTTTTTATCCTTGCTGGAGGTCAACAGTCCTTCGTCACTACATTGCATGTTTTGATTATATGGAGAATCTTGACATTTTATTCCCATAAAAAATAAAAGACCATTCAGATGTGGAGCAAGCAAACTGACATTTTGCATTAATGTGTAAATGATTCTTTAAAGCTCTAGATTTCATTTAGTTCCTTTTTCAACATCTTTTCTTTGATCTTGTTTCAGGTATAATGTTGCCCTCCCTCACCTCCACTGTCTATTTCTTCACCTTCCTGGGCCTGTGCACCTGGTGGTCTTTCTGTCGCACCTTCGACCCGCTCCTCTTTAGCTGTCTGTGTGTTCTCATGGCCATCTTCAGCGCTGGTCACCTTATCATGCTCTACCTCTATCAATTCCAATTTTTCCAGGGGTCCGTCCCACCCGGGGACAGTTATGCCAGGTAAGACCAACTTACTTGTAGGCCTTGTAGGCTAGTACTGGATTTGGTGCAGGATCATTATTGTAGAAGTCCTCCCATCCTTTGATTTTTAAAACATCCTGTCAAGGCCTTTTCACTTAACTTGATCTGATTTGCGTGTTTGTGCAGAGCTTCATGAGGAGTAGACATTTAGGGAAGTTCATTATGTGATTTATGTTGTTGCTTGTTTGTAAGCATAAAGCAATACAGCAAGAGCTGACATGGGTTCAACCCGTATCCAGCTGTATCCTTTTACTATAACCAATGAGATTACAGTGCTGTTTGAAAATGGAACACAAAAGGAAAATTAAATTAAAACGATCAGGCGAACGGGAATCCTACATGTGAGTCTGGGTGCCTGCAGACCGATGGACTCAATTGATGATTCAGGCTGTTTTGTTATGTGGCAGTGACTGGCGTCCACTGTGGAAAGCAGATGGAAAACACATCAATGCTGTGTGCACTGATCTCTTGTCAATAAGTGTCACGGTTCATGATTAAAAGACAAATAAAATATTCACATAAATGCAGAAATATTTGACATTTATGAAATCTGGGCACTATTTTAATTAATAATGCTCTTACTTGTCAAAATGTTGAAATGCTAGAGATCATTTACACTCATTTTTGAAGGAATTTGCGTTTATTTTACACTGACATGCTTGGGGTTTGAATCTGAATTGACCATTAAACATAAATGTGGCCTGTTTAGCTCATTATTTAAATCATATTTGAGCTTGGCAGTGTCGCCTTATTTGATTTTTTGGTTTGAGTCTCGATCCAGAGAAATACCTACAAACCAACTCTGTCAGACTCTGTTTTGAGAAGTTTGATTAAAGAGTCAATATTCACTTCGCTTTCAGAAATCATGTTTAAGTTCTGTATGTTGCCCATGGCGTCTGCCCAGCGTCTAGCTGGAAAGACTTTGCAAATTGAATCAAGGGACATGAAATCTTTAACTCTGAACTTTTTGTCGCTCCTAGTTTGTGGTATAATATTTTCAACTGTTATGGCAAAAGGAATCGTTCGTTGTGCATTGTTAGATGATCTGTAAGTTTGCTGTTATTCAGCGTTAAGGAGGTGCCCATAATAATTTGTCCCTATATTGTATTTTGCGAGATCTATTTTTGCTGCCAACAATTGAATATCGAAGTTGGGCTGGTCAACGATTAATCGCGATTAATCGCATCCATAATACAAGTTTGTGTTTACATCATATATATATATGTCTGTGCACTGTGCATGTTTATTTTGTATTTATAAAAACATACACATGCATGTATATATTTAGGAAATATTTGCGTGTATATATTCATATTAAACTTAAATTATAAATATATATGAATATTTATTCATTTTTATGTTTTTCTTAAATACTGTATATACATGTATGTGTTTATAAATACAAAATAAATGTGCATTGTGAACAGACATATATTAACCGATTAATCGTGAGATTATATTATATACTGCATATATAAATAGGTTAATCGAGATTAATCGGTTAATCGCTGAACAGCCCTAAATCAAAGGCATAATTCATCAGAAATGCTTGAAAAATGATTACTGTTGCTATTAATATAAATCTCACAAATGGCCATTACTAAAACAACACCTAAGACATAACCTTGAACAAAATGATCATAAACTGGTGTTACTTAAAAAATACATCATACTGTATATTGAGAAGTTATTATTTTTTAAATCATTAGATGAACTCCTTATAGTGTTTATTATGGCAGACATCTTTAATGAAAGAAATACCAATATAATGGCTGATAGACCTTTACTGTTCTCATCCCAAAGAAAACTTGTGCTGCGCTGTTCTATAATAACCACATACATCATTAATCGATCATCCCACAACAGATCCCATAAGCTAGATGTTGAGAGATGAAGAGAGAAGCCACTAAGACGATGGTTTCGGCGGTGGCGGCAACCTCGCGGTCCAGGTGGTTCTCATTACGATGGGACGGCTGTTGGCCTCCGCTTAAATTACACAGCTGGGTTCAGGGAGCGCTACACGAACCGCTGGGCTAAGGTAGTGAGAGATTCAGAGAATGAGAAAAAGCAATCAAAGGTGATTCAGAAGAGCTTGTGAGTGACGTAGCAGCAATTCTTCTAAATTAAGTCTCAATTGTAGTGTATGGTTGTCTGCTCGCTGGCTGGCCTGTGTTTTGCTGACTATTACCAAGTTAATATTCCTCTCCGCTGGCAGTGAGGTTTCAGAAGGACCATTAGCGGCGGATACGGGGCTAATGGTGCAACTGTTGCATCTCATTAAAATGTGCTGTAAAAATCACCCCCAAATCTTGTAGCGGACAGCAAACACAAAATCTACAGAATAGGCGTCTTTGAAAACTTAGAAAAGCCTCCATATGGTTTTTGATGTTTGTTTGGTTCCGCTCTGTTAGATTAGAAGCAGGTCACCGAGACTTGAAAACCAACACTACAAATAAACTATCGCTTTAAGAAAGTCCATCTCTGTCACTCTATTCACTTGGTCTGAAATCCACATCCTGAAACCTCATATGCATTCAAAGACTCTATAAAAGACACAGACACTCAACATATGTAAGTTGAGGTTTGAGCCGACCTCAGAAAAACGTAGTGCGGTGAATACGAAACATGCCAGGCGAAATGACACACGTGCGATGGAATCCCGTTACCTTAAGAAATACAAATTGCGGCAGGAGAGTAAAACACGCAAATGTGCAGAGGAAGCAAAACGCTGGGCGTTATAAGTAAAGAAAGACGCTTTACTAAACCCTTTATTCAACCACATAAAATTAAGTGGTTTTAACAGGATTTAGTGGTTACTTTCTTAAACGAAACCTAAGAAACATCTTAGATCCTATTTATGCACATGCTGCTGTTAGAGAAAAATACTGTTTTGCAAGTCGAAGCCTCTGGGGATCAAACAATGAGGCTTTCTATGACAATCACACAAAAACAGCACAATCAGGAGACATTTTGTAATATAGCATTTGCGGTGAGGACGTGAGTTTAGATTACACCCCGCTGAAGTCTAAGTATGTGCAAATGCCAGAGAAGAGTCTATTTTGGGTGAAACAAAATGCTAATTTAGTCGACCCGGAGATTAAAACCAAATGGGTTTATGTTGGTTGTCTGCTGTGTGCCACCTATACAGGAAGGTCTGTGCATGTTTACATGTGTGCTTTTTAACTCAGAGGTGCCACTGTTAGAAATGTTTTTAGTCCAGATTGTTCTTTCATGGCATCAGAGTACTGGGTTTGAAATTACCTTGAAGAAATAAGACACAAAAAGATCATGTTTTACAGTCTGTAACATTAGGATTTTCCAAGGATAATTTATATTTATTTTATTAGAGAATCCAATCAGCAATGATGTAGATTTTCCAGACAGACTAACTGTAAGCTCTTATGTAATTTTGTGATAATATATGCCTCTGTTTTTGTCCCCCTGGGTAAATATGTAAAATAAATAGAAAAAGAATAATAAGAAATATAGCTGCAAGCAGCAATGACGGGCCATTTCATTTCTGTGCCACCGCTACATGGTGGCTCTCAGAAAACAATGCAAATTGGGAACTTGCATTTCAGGGTTCAAGTCCCATCCAAATCACTGAATGTACGCTGTAGATATGCGACACTTCCTGCTTCACCATGCATCACCAATAAACTGCATCACCATGAAACAACTGCAACATCATTCGAGATTTCAAAATCTTTTTTTAATTTAGCATCCTCCCCTTGCCCTCACGTGTAAGCTGTTGTATATGCCATTCTTAGAATACCAAATTCCTAAAAAACAAATATATTATTAAAGTTTGACATGTTACCATGACAACACTATTTAAGATATCTCAAAATCTTTCACAATTTTATATTCCCATGCAAATCTTTGATCATGCTTTGGTATCCTGCCAAACTTGAGCATAGTGTGAGACATTGTTGAAATGTCTTCTGAAAGTCTAGATGAAACATACTGTCGCTGTTGTTCCGAAACCTCGGATGTACAAATTCACAGTTTTTCAGGAAATGTAAAAACATTTACATTCTGATGAGACTAAGAAGGAGGCTAAAGTCTCAATTTGCTCTCACTGTTTTCACATTTTATGGGAAACAACTGAGACATTTAGGATATCTCATTAATGATGTTTTTGTTTCTGTGAGTTTGTCCTCATGACACCTTTTGCTTCTTCAGAATCTGTTTATTATGAATTGGCCGCATTAAAATGGCACCTCTATTCAGCAACATTTCAACACGTATACTTGTTATTTTCAGCTGTGGTATTGGGACTTGGATGTCACGCTTTGCCTTTGGTTGATTCACACTCTGAAGCGAAATATTCAGACTATATTCCCCACTTGGCTACAGATGCCATGAGGTAGCTGCGAAATGAACGTCTGGCAAACCGCATTGACTTTACTAACAGAACTAAAGCAATAAAATACAGGCAGCATGTGTTGTTACCTAATCTGTTCTCAATAGGGTTTTGGCTGTTAAAGCAGCCATTGTTTATTGATTTCATCAGCCAAAGGTGACAGTATAAAACACCTCCGCTCATGTCGCCATGTTTGCTGTAGAATTGAGATGAAGAGCCATTAGAGAGCCTTCTTCTTCTTGGCGTTACCTCTGTTTTCCATCACATCCCTTTAACTTGTTTAGTTTTATACCACTTTCAGTTTTATACCCTGTTAAATAGGCATCTGCTGTTATTTTCTTCCTTCGGCATCCAATTTTGGCTCTAACGTAAGAGAAAAAGAAAAAAGGGAAATAAACACAAACCTAATGTTGTGAAGTCTGGCGTGAATTAGCAGCCATTCTGTTAGTGCGGATTGACTGTTCAATATTTAGTCAGGTCCATTTTGATTGGTTGATTAACTTTTTTGCTGTAAAAATGGTATGGCCTTTGAAATTATTTTATTTTTATTGTTTTACATATAAAAATACAACATTATTGTATTAATTATTTTGAATATTTTTGTATTATTATTGTTGTTGTTATGGCCACATGCAACCGCTTATGGCTGCATATTATTATTATTATAAATAATAAAAATAATCATAACTATAATTATTACCATCATTGTCGTTATTTGTTTCAATTATTAAATAAAAGTAATTATTTTTATTAATAATTATTTTATTAATAATAGAATAATCATTATATTATTATTATATTTTTTATTCTCTTCCTCATTCTCTTCCTTCCTTCAGTCTGTTTGGCATATCTCCGGTTGTGCTGACCGACTGCTCGCATACCTGGATGTTCAAAGTGAACCCTAATCTGGAGTGGCACCACTTTGTCAATCCCATCATGCTCTTGGTGCTGTATTACACCTTGGCCACACTCATCCGCCTTTGGCTGCAGGAGTCAGAGGACATGGTGAGATTTATTGTGCATATAAAGAAGAATATGCACATTTCAGTTTGATATCAAAACTGTAACACTTTTTTTATCGTGTCTGCAGGTCAAAGAAAAATCAGCAGAACCCGAGGGAAGGGAGGATCCAGAATCTCCAGAAAGTAATGCTGTAGTTTACACAGCAGAGAAGAAGAGACAATTGTGGAGAATGGCACGTTACCATACAGATGAGAGAAATGTGAGAGTTTCTCACTATTCACATTCTTCTATCTACATAATTCTGTCAGAATTTTTTTTTTAATTTGATGAATAATCTAATAAATATGCATTAATAACTATGCATCATGCCTAGTTAAACTAAATACATTTATTTGATCAATTTTGTTTTTATGCTCGTCATATTTTAAAACTAATATTTGTTTAGACACATTTGTTAAGTCATACTTTGCTCTAACTTTTCATTTCTCAGTTGTTCTGCACAGAAGACGGCTACAGCTCACCTGAGGTTTGTCTTTCAGATAAATAATGAACATCATCCACTGACTTAAACTAACCGAATAACAATAGATTAATGCTTGAGCCTATCAATGATGAAATCAATATAAATATTGTTACATTCAGAGCTTCAGAGGAATCTTGATACACAATGAACTCACTTTCTCTCTCAGGTATTGATCATAACATCCAATGGAGCCTCTCTGGACTTCACATCCGTCCCTTGTGAGAACGGACCAAAGTCTGTGGAGCTCTACTCAACCCCTCACTACAAACCAGGCCATCTTGAATCAGATCCACGTATGTCAGCTTCTTCTCATGATCTGTTTTGTGAGGTCCAAAAATACATTTCCAACATAATCAGTATTGTCTTATTTTTCATACATCTTAGATGTAAATAAAAATGCGAAGTGCAACAATGAACTGATAAGTGTTATAGGGGCGGTTTCCCAGACAAGGATAATCTTAAACCAGGACTAGGCCTTAGTTAAATTAGGATAATTAAATTGTTTTAAAAAACCTAATTTACAAAAAAAAACATTACTATGTGCATCTTGAGACAAAACAATAGCAGTGATATATTTTAAGATATGTCAGTGCAAGTTGTTTTCGATCAAGGCATCTCTAATATTTAAATTAGTCTGAGACTAGGCTTAAGACCTGTCCGGGAAACCACCCCTTAATGTATAAACTGTAGTTGCAATTATTCATTAGAAATTATAAGGTGCATTACAAGGCATAATTAATACTATAAAACTACTTTTATAATGCATTAAACATACATATGCTTTAAGTAAAGTGTTACCGATATTTTTACTTGACAAAATGAATAAAACAGCCTGAAATAAACATAGAATTTGTTCCACCTCCTTCCCGTATTTCCATAAAAGCCTGGACCTTATTCCCTATATATTTCCTAAACATTTCTTCAAGTTTTTTCCTTGATTCTTGGAAAAGCGGTTCCAGAAATGTCCAGATTTACTCAAGAAACATAGGCCTCCATTGATGTTCAAGGACTAAGCTATTAGATGATTCAGAGGATCCGACTCTAACGTTTGCGAGGCAACCAGCCCCCTTCTTTTTCTTATAAAGCATGGCTCTTTTTCAGAACAAATGGATGGCGGCGTTTACGAGATCGAATCTGCATACGTTGAGCTTTCCGAGGTTCCCAATCCATTCAGTGTCGTCCGTGTGAACTCTGCTTTGAAGGCCTTTAGATTCATCATGAAGCAGAGCTACATCTGTGCTCTTATCGCCATGATGGTGAGTCCTGTTCAGCAGTTCACCCTCACATTCAGACTCTCTTTTGAGGTTTGTTTACCCACACCTGGTTTCTTAAGGTGGCCAATTTGGTCATTACCCATGACAGATCTGAATGGACATAGGTAATGTGTACCATGTGCAGAAAGCCTCTGGTTGGCCTCGAGCAGAACCGAGGTCACCCCTTGGAGACCCACAATAGGCATTTGACATGACTGAAGTAGCTGAGCTCAGTTTGGACCGGATCTGAAGACTATAATCGTGTCTTTCTTTTTGTCAAATCTGTAGATTTGCTTTACTCATTCTGACCCTGATTCTGGTGTTTCATTCAGGCGTGGAGTATCACTTACGTGAGTTGGCTGACCTTTGTCTTCCTCATCTGGTCATGCACTCTGTGGATGGTGAGGGACCGCAGGAAGTATTCAATGATCACCTCTCCATTCATGGTGTTCTACGGGAACTTGCTCATTATCCTGCAATACATCTGGAGCTTTGAATCACTGCAGCCTGTTCCTGGACTGTTTCTGAAGAAAGATGTGCCCTTCCGGGAACTGGGCTCTAAAGTAAGACTTGTGTTTGTGAACAATATTTATCACCGAATAGTTTAGCTGTAAAATCTGGATGTGGTTTAAAGTTTTAAAATAGTCAACACACACTTGTGAGTGCTTCTTACATAAATTTTGTTCGAAACCTTTACACTTATAGAGGTCACTACAGTGGACAGCTATTCGAAACAAGGTTATTTTAGTTTACTAAAATGAAAACTTTAAAAATATTCCTGTTCATTGAAATCAAATCAAATATTGACCTAAAATGTTCAGCTTTTTCTCTTTGTGTATGCATGGGTTTTAATGGCATAGTTGAAAATCAACCACTCAAATAAAAATGAAAAGTGAAAATATGTGTAAAAAGTGTATAAGTCTATATAAAATTAGTCTATAGCTCTATACTTTTTACGAAACGGTCACATTTAAGCTAATAAATTGAACTACTTGGAGGAAAATTTGTTTATTGTAATTATTTTTATTTAGATTATAAAATTATATTTATATGAAATAATTATATGACATTTTGAAATTATAGTTTACCAAAACTATTTAAACATTAAACATAAACTGTTAAATCGCATAAAATATCGGTCTAAATATTATTAATAAAAAACTTTAAATGAAAATTTGACAAGTTGCTTCAACAATAAACTGAAATTTTGGTTTTGGTTGAGGAACTAAAATTATTAAATGAAAACAAATACTACTAATACTACTAAACTGAAAACTTAAAAACTGAAATATAATACAAATAAATTAAACACTTAAATCAATATAAAAAAATAAGTTACAAAATGATAAAAGCACATGAAAAAAACGGTCAAAAAGAAAAACTTCAAAAAACTTAAATTAACACGAAAACACAAAATTTAAAGCTTAACTGAAAAAAACTATAATAACTGTCCCATTGTTGCTACCATTTAACAATAAGCCACTTTAGATCGTGCATTACATTATTTTACTAAAATTATGAGTTTTATACATTCCCATCTAGCAACACCTTTACCTGGTAATTCACACCTTTTTAAGGCAAAAACAAATGAAGCATGGTTGGAATTGTCCAGCTGAAACTTTATATTTATTTTTAACTCATTTTTATACTAGTATTTTATACACTGTGTTTCATACCAGAGATCTTATGTTTTTGCGCGTTTGTGTGTAGATTCTCTGTCTCCTCAGTTTCTGGCTGTTGTTGAGACAGTCTTTAACAGAAAGAAAAGAGAGAAAGACAGATGACAGCCAACTGTCTGATATCAAAGTGGAAGAACACAGACACGGTGAGACAGACAGTTAGTCTCTAACCTCAGTTCAATCATACAGAAACCCAATCGTGTTTATTTCTTATTACTTATTCCCATCCTATAAAAAACTTTATTTGTATCGTTTCTTTGATCCTCCCAAAAACAAGTCATAAAGTATGGATGTATGGATGGCTGTTTGTGTGTTGTAGATGAGCCTGATTGCGAGGCAGGAGGTCACAGAGAGATGATGGATGTCTTGGGCAGTACAG
Source organism: Triplophysa rosa (assembly GCF_024868665.1). Classification (NCBI taxonomy): domain Eukaryota; kingdom Metazoa; phylum Chordata; class Actinopteri; order Cypriniformes; family Nemacheilidae; genus Triplophysa; species Triplophysa rosa. The sequence continues at coordinate 7,997,195 of NC_079912.1, forward strand.
TCATGGCCATGCTTAATAAGTACTGGATCTACATCTGTGGCGGAATGTTCTTCTTCGTCAGCTTTGAGGGACGCATCGTCATGTACAAGATCATATACATGATGATGTTTCTCTTTTGTGTGGCACTTTATCAGGTTTGTGCTGTTTTTTTTGTTTAACATTAGTTCAAAATAGTTTATGAACATTTATTTGAGGTTTTTTTATGATGAGAAACAAAAATACTATTTATTTGTTTTTATTGAAAAAATAAAATAAACATTTTAGACCAAAATAATTGTATTGCTTTGATTTTTATTTATCTTAGCCATATTTATATTTGTTTTGTTTGCTCTTCTTCATGTATTTGTTTTCTTTTTAGTTTATCCTCAGTTTGTTTGTTATTTGGTTTGTCTGCCATCGTTTTGTTTTTATTTGTCTTCTGTCTATATGTTTGTTTGTTTGCCTGTTTTGTTTTTTTGTTTGGTTTGTCTATGCTGGAGCAGATATCATTATGCTGTTCTGACATGTAGTGAATAAATGTGTTGAACGCCTCTGGTTGCAGTTAAACTATGAGAGGTGGAGGTGGATGTTGAAGTATTTCTGGATGTCAGTGGTGGTGTACACCATGCTGGTGCTGATACTGGTCTACACCTTCCAGTTTGAGTCCTCCATACACGTGTGGTCCAACATGACTGGAATGAGCAGAGAGAAGTATGAATGCTTTTAAGATATCTTTCATTTCATGTTTAAGCGACTTGTTATGTTTTTGTTAGACAGTAAGTTACAGTTAGCATTATAATAACAAAACTCATGGATTTGTGAAGTCAGCTCTTTGTGTGATCATTTGTGCAGGCTGGAAGATCTCGGTCTGGAGAAGTTCTCAGTTCCTGCTCTGTTCACACGGATCTTCATTCCCACATCTTTCCTTCTGGTGTGTATCCTGCATCTGCACTACTTTCACGAGCGCTTCCTACAGCTCACCGACATCAAGTCTGTGGCCGACAAACAGAAGAGCACCATCTCCAGGTACGGCGGTTTTGGACACAATGACGTGTGTTATATTTTATATTACAAATTATACGAATTTAAGTTTTTAATGTTTCGATTTTTTCCAAATGCTGAATTATACTAATGTGGTTTTAGATGTTTAACACTAATGTTTCGAATCCTCCTTTTTGTTTTGAATTCGGAAATACGAATGTGAATGTAAATATTGAAATGAATGGGGATCATTGGCTCGGAATCCTTGTCACACATAAACAGCTGTTTTTCCTCAATTTATCAGGCTTGTGCATCTGGACGGCAGTCTGGTGGACATCTCCATGGTCAAACCTTCATTCAGCTCCACCATAAATGAGGAGGAGGTTGAAGACAGAGTAGATCTGGAGAAGGAGGCAGCAGATGTCAAACAAAGTGAGGAGGAGAAGATCTCGGAGTCAAACTTTTTATCAGAAGGCTTCACCTGCCAGATGGAAGCAGGTCCTGTGCCAGAGCAGGAATCAGGTATTCTCGCCTTCAGGTTTCACCCGTTCCACCTCTTTCCATCATCCATCGTGATTGGTTGATACAAATTGGCACTGCAAAATGTGAGGTTTTCCAGCAGAAATGCAACCAGGGCTGGATTGGTAATCGGGCATACCGGGCATTTTCCCGGTGGGCCGATGTATTTTTTGGGCCGAAACGGACGCATGGGCCGGAGAGGTGGACGGATTAGAAGCGTGAATCGGGCGCGGATGCATGGAACGCGAATGCGATTGCGAATCGGGCATGTATGCAGGAAAGGCAATGACAGCAGCACAACCTAGCACTCGCTCCCCCCCTCCCCCGTCGACACAAATGGTGGAGGGCCGAAGCTGGTCAAAAATGCCAGGGCCGATTTAACGTCCCAGTCCAGCCCTGAATGCAACGTGTCGTATTAGTAGCGCAATTTAGTTACAAATCTAAAATTCACACTAAATGGAAAGAGTGCTCAGAGTAATCTAGTTAAACCAGAACATATGGATGGTACTCATGATGATTAAATCGACCTGAATTAGAAATGCTTCTTACCACATTAAATTATATCCTTTATTGAATGAGACACACTATAAAAATCTTGAATCCATATTGGTTACTCTCACTGGAACAATACAACTGGAAGAAGCTTTTATTGGCTTGATGGGGCAGGATAGAGCCAGCAAGGTAAACAGACCAGAATAAAAATGTCTAGACTTGTTGAATGTGTAAACACTTTTATTGGCAGGCCCGGTGAAGAGTGACTATTCTGTCTTTAACACTGACTGCTTATAACTAGATAAAATAACACTTCAGTATACACAGAATCACGAATTGACTTCCACAAAACATTTTTGTTGAAGTTTCTTTATTTTCCTTTTTGGGAGGACATTTTGATTTTTGACAGTGTTTTGTTGCTTGTGGATCCAACCCATGAGCATTTTGAAGCTGTAATTTAGCAGACAGCAGCTGTTTTTCTCTATGTGGAGTTGCACATACCATAACAGGTCAACAGGTTGGTTTTTCTAAACTGTTGTTAAACAGCCTCTTGTACTTTATGAATATCATAAAAATGTCAAAAACACGTCGCTTCAATTTATCTGTTGGTCTCAGTAGTTTACGAATGTTTTGAGATTCTAACTACAGTATATTAACCATCAATGGCTGGTTTTGTAGCACACTGTTCCTGCACCGTAATTTTGACAAAGAGGTTTTTTAACAAATGAGTTTTGCTGTTGCTTCTGCTTCTTCTTCAATTCACAGACATCTATTGCATTCCTCGGTGTGTAAAACATTGAATTTGATCATTCTGCATACGGAGAGGTGTCTTGGCTGTCATGTGGTTTGATATTTTCAGACCATGAGATAGATTGTAATGCATTCAGAATGCATCATTTTTGTGTTGTATAACAAAAAATGGTAACTTGTGGTAATACAGCAGCACCAAATATAGTATTGTACTGAAGTGAACTGAACCAAACCAAATCATTTTGACTATAATTACTATTATTATTATTAAATGCCTGAGTATGCATTGTTATGCATTACTAGAAATTGCAAAATTGAGGTGTGACAAATGGGCAGCAAAATGCTCATTGGGTCAGACTAAAACAGGTGGAGAAGAAAATATATCGTTCAGTTTGATTAGTATAGTATTGCTTGTCAACTTCGTGCAGTGTTTTTTCCAATTCCTGAAAAATAGTGAATTTGGACATCCAAAGATTCGGAAGGACAGTGACGATATATGCAAATACTGTAGAATATGGAATACATGAATTTATTCCTTTTGGCAACACAGGCAATTTTGAGGCTTTTTATTATTTGTTCTTGTTTGATGAATAATTTTTTGAAACGTATGTTTTCTGCAGATCTGAAGAATAAATGGCATCTTGTGGTTGAACGTCTCACGGTGCTCTTCCTGAAGTTCCTGGATTATGTGCAGAAGATGCAGATCTTTATCTGGTGGCTGCTGGAGCTTCACATTATCAAGATCGTCTCATCCTATATCATCTGGGTCTCAGTCAAAGAGGTAAGAAAGGGAGAAAACACATGCAAATTTAAAGCCTGATGTTAAGTGATCCTGTGGTGTAAAAGTGAACATGGCTGGAAAATCCAGGTGAAACCTTAAAGGCATAGTTCACCCAAAAATGAATATTCTGTCATCATTTATTCACCCTCTTGTCATTTTAAACCTGCATGACTTTCTTTCTTCTGCAGAACACGAAAGAAGATATTTTAAAGAGTGTTGGTAACCGAACTTGCATTGGTTTTTGTGTATGTACAATATAAGTGAAGGGTACCGCCGTTGTTCGGTTTTCCAACATTCTTTAAAATATCTTCTTTTGTCTTCTGCAGAAGAAAGAAAGTCATGCAGGTTTGAATTGACAAGAGGGTGAATAAATGATGACAGAACGCTCATTTTTGGGTGAACTATCACCTTAGGTTAGCCAAACCTGGTCATTTATGGTCTTAACTGGTCTTCATAATGAGTCATGGTTTTAGCCTGATTGACCATCATGGTCAAGTCATTTAGAGCTTGAAAACCATCTTGGACTTGAGAAACTTGGACCATGTTCCATAAACCAGATTGACTAGCAGACGACTAGCCTTTGCAGATGCTTTCTGAAGATGCTTTCAGAATCGTCTGAATATTTTGCTTCGTCACATTTAATTGGCGTCAATCGAAATGATCAGTCCCATCAGATCTGTCCTATCCTCAAAATCATATTTTTTGTCATTCTCAGGTATCTCTGTTTAATTACGTGTTCCTGGTGAGCTGGGCCTTTGCTCTGCCTTTCAGTGAGTTCAGACCTCTGGCGTCCAGTGTGTGCACTGTCTGGACCTGCGTTATCATCGTCTGCAAAATGCTCTACCAGCTTACCTCCATTAACATTAACACATACTCGAAAAACTGCACTATGGTAGGACACTCAAACAAATGCACACATATAAACACATGCTGAAAATGGAAATGACAATCTGTATTTCTCTCTCTCCTTCAGCCGGATAACTACACAGATGCTCAGAAACTAGACATGGCCAAGTCTCTTCTATACAGTGGCTCAGTGGACCCGGCTAACTGGGTCGGCCTCAGGAAGTTCTCTCCACTTTTGGAGAATCTTCGGGTGAGACGCATATATAAACAATGGTCATGAAAATGTGCATGTATGCTGCTTATCTGAATTTCATTCCTCTCTATGTGATTCTTCACTTTCAGATTAACTTGTTGATGTTGGCCCTCTTGGCGTTTGAAGTGACAATTTACCGTCACCAGGATTTTTACCGTATGAAGAACAACCTGACCCCTCCGGTCACAAGAACCATTTTCCACAATTTAACACGCCAGCATCTGGACGATGGCATTCTCAATTGCGCCAAATATTTTATCAACTATTTCTTCTACAAGTTTGGCCTTGAGGTAAAGCCATCAATACCCATTATTATCTAAATTTGTAATATTACAGTGAACTTTACCAAGTAAGATGGGTTTAAGGCTCCTTGGTTTCTCTATGTTTTTTACAATGGCAGGATAAAATAACATCCCTCACTTATCAGTTAGAAAATAGTCAATAGCCGTTTGAAGAGCGGCTAAGGATTGGACCAGGTTTGTTTGACAGAAATTCTGTTCTATGACCAGACCAGATGTTGATCCGTGAACACCTTCAGCACGTCTTGCTCAACTTTTAGGGAACTGTTTACTGCTCTCATGAGGCATTTTTGTGCTTGTATGGTCTCTTCTAAATTATTTACACACTGTTGAGACAAATAAACCACATTATACCATGGTCTGTTTGAATACTCGATTCTGATTGGCTGGAAGGTGTGCATTAAAACTGTTTCAATCAATTACAGCTTTAACTTGGCAAAAGACCGTGGTATAAGCGGGATAATCCACGGCTAGCCGTGCATTAAAGGATTTTAGTGCACGGCTAGCCGTGAATTATCCCCTACATATAGCGTTAAGCTAATGGATATTGAATTTTAATTTCATACCTTCAAATGTATAAAGAATTGTATATAAAGTCGGCACACCAAAGCTCCAAAAATATCAAAAATGTATTCATTTAAAGACTTTTGTTCGTAAGTCATTTAATTAATACATTTGTGATATTTTTGGAGCTTTGGTGTGCTGACTTAATATACAACTCTTTATTCGTTTTTTTGGTCGAGCACCCACTTGAGGTTGCTCGACCCACACATGCTTTTGTCTTCTTTTTGATACTATCAAATGTACTCATCATTTTCCTAACGTGAATTCCATGTCTGCTTGTTCATTTCTCCTCCAGACGTGTTTTTTGTTAGTGGTAAATGTCATTGGTCAGCGGATGGATTTCTATGCCATGCTGCATGCGTTCGGTCTGATTGCAGTGATGTATCAGAGGAGAAGAAAAGCCATTGCACACGTCTGGCCTAAATACTGCTGCTTCTTGGCCTGCATGCTGGCCTTTCAGTATCTGATGTGCATCGGCATCCCACCTGCAGCATGTACAGGTGAGTGTCAAACACCTCCAATGTGACCTCCAGTAAAAGTCTATGAAAACATGGATGACTCTGGTAGTTAAAGGGATAGTTCATCCAAAAATAAAAATTCTGTCATCATTTGTTCAACCTCATGTCGTTCAAGACATGTACTGTATGTGGCTCTTTTATCTGTGGAACATGAGAGAGGATATTTTGAGAAATGTTTTGGTGGTTTTGTGTCCATACAATGGATGTCAATGGGGGTCAGTGTTGTTGGGTTACCAAAGTTCTTCAAAACATCTTCTTTTGTATTCTGCAGAAAGAAAGTCATACGTATTGATAACGTACATGATGAGAGCTTTTATTTTTGGGTGAACTATCCCTTCAAAGTTATTCTCTATTCTCTGTGGTTCAGACTATCCGTGGAGACACCCATCCTCCAGGATGGATTCCAACGTCATCAAGTGGCTCTACTTCCCCGACTTCCACACCAAACCCAATCCTCTCTTCCCCCTCTGTGAGTAAGGATCTTTTCAGAGCTTACACGGCACGTTGCCCAGCTCTAGAAAATATTCAAGTTTGTATTAATGAAATGCAAATATAACAGTGTCGTTTCAACTTCACGACATATCTTTCATCTCTCTCCCTGTAGATGACTTCATGCTGTTGCTGTGCGCGTCACTGCAGCGTCGTGTGTTTGAGGAGGAGAACGTGACGGCCGTGCAGCTGTTGGCGGGGGATAACACGGAGATCTGTCGAGACCTGGATGCCGCCACTTTCAGCCAGCACAACCCTGTTCCTGATTTCATTCATTGCAGGTGAGCTCTTGACATGTGACACCATGGGCGTCGCTAGCACTATTTATTCGGGGCTCTCCGATTGTTTCTAATCTGTCTGACACACACACAGGCATGCACGCACATACACACCACGTGACTTATTTCCATCACCATGCAGTTAAGCTGCTTGACAAAATAAAATCTAACAGTGTGAGGGCAGAGAACTCTGCAGAACGGCAATGGCGTGTGCCAAAAAACAAACAAATCTTCTTTCATTTTGGCAGAAGACGAAGAAAGGTAACTTTCGTGTGCGAGAACATACACGCAGACGAAAATGTACACCTAGGCATAACTCATGATATACAAATCCGGATTATCACAACAAACCCGCACAGTTTTTCGCGATGCTGCTGTTGCGGCATAATCTTAATAAAAATGAATGCAAAGATAGCAAAAATGTAATTGTATCAAAATTTGTGATGCAATATTTTTTACGAGGATAATGCACAGATGTTGCCTGTCACTCATGTGAGGTCAGTGGTCTGTGTGAACCTTTCTTGGCTGCTGCCCTCACATAAGTGCCAATGACTGGTCGAAGCGACAATATCTATGAAAGCGCAGTGAAACAATACTGTTTTGTATTCCTTGTAAAAAACATCATCCTTGAGCAAATGCTTCCCGTCAGCGAATCTTGTCTTTCAGGCGTATTGCTTGAATGGTCAAATACACATAAATTATATCAAAACGTCTGTCGAGTTTTTTTAAACACACTCGGGTATGAAAAGAAATAGTTTTCGGGAGAAACTTTTTGGGACGCGTATCACTGGATCCGTGCTTTTTAAGTCTTAAAGTGCCAGCAGCCTATCAGTGAACCACTGGCAGTCACACCAGCAGTTATTAGGCCACTGGGTGTTTACTTAAAAATGTACAATTTTTTTATGTATACTAGGTTAAGCATTATCAATTATAGTTATTACGTATTTCTATTCACATAGTATTTAAAGTTGTAAAAAAACACTACAAATATTTACACAATTTACAAACAAGGAAAATTCCTAGAATGAAATCCTAAAGGGACTGACTGTTAATTTCATACATTATTATCGACCAGCTCATAAACGTGAAAACACTAACGCATTACAAACATTTACATAAAAAATAGACATTCATTTTTGTGGAAATAAAGAAAATGAAATGTAATGACATGGATTAACCACTAGATGCCTTGATATGCATTCTTTTAATAGGTTTAACATTTGTATACATATATTTTATTATATTTTTCAAATACATGCTGAAAAACTACAGTTTTTTAATGTATCAGTATTAGTTTTTTAAAGTAAATAAAATTCACAATACATCACCATAATGCAGTGTTTATTATGAATAGTGTATGTTTTTAATGTTTAAAGGTCTCCTCAGACGAGCACTTTCAACAAGTTGGTATGATTTATTAGGGTCTTCATGAAATGTCTGGAACATATTTTGCTTAAAAACACTCAATGGCTGTGTAAACAAAACCCTTCTTGCCACGTCAAAAACAGCTATGCTCACAGCAACCCGTTGTGGTGCATGTTTCTTTAACTGATAATGAGTTACAGCGAACCCCACCCCCCTTCAGTCCGGCGTGTCAACACAACACACATGTAGTGGCAATGGTTTAGCTAAATTATGTTTCCTGAATTCCTCTGCGGTTAGTTTCGTCTTAAACGTCTCAAATCATTCGTCCAGAGACAAAAAAATCAGTCACAGCAAACAGCTAATGCGCTTACGTTGTGCCTGTATGCTTACCTAAAATCCACGGAATCCACTGCAGATCTCAGCGGAATTACTTGGATTTGAGCGCTTGTCATTGACAAGTTATAACGTTACACACACAACGTGAGAGCTAGTTTGCTGTGACAGATTTTTCAGCCTTAGGACGAATGATTTGAGACGTTTAAAACGAAACTAACCGCAGTGTTCGCCCCTGTTCATTAGCAAAACAAACAGCTTGCCGCAGCTGAACATATTAACGCACATAATGTATTAAAATACAAACAGCTAAACTCCAAGTGTCCATTTGCCAAATAACATATAAATATAGAGTAAGTTTAACACTGGCTTTGAATGTTCTATTTAGCCCGTGACTGACTTAGCTCCCTTATGCTAACTTTATCCTCCTATATATACAGTACATTTACGTCAATTCAGACTGTTGATAAATATTACTTACATCGGCAGCTTTGTCTCGTTCAGTTGGTCTCGATCCCTCTTGAGGAACAACTTTGAAGCTAATCCTGCTTGTACTGTCCCAGGTTGATAAAGCACTCCGGCTTGAAGTGATTCGCGCAAACAAGCAGGTTTTTACTTGTGGTTTCTGATGGATTTCCACTAAAAATAAAATAAATCCACTCCTGTCTCTACGTTGCATGTTGTCCACGAACTTTAGCCCTGGCGTCACGTACACCGCTGTCGCTTGTGAAAACAACAATGGCGGAGCGCGATGGGTGGAACTGTGTAGATTAAGGGGCGGTAACATTATAATAAAATCCGCTTTGGACGTCACAATCGGAGCGAAATCTGAACGGCTCGATTTCTCACATGCTTGCAAGGAAAGGCACACCAAAACAAACTTACTGGGCTCTTATTTTTCATGTTTTCTGGGTTGCTAGATGCACCGGGGACCCGATTATAGCACTTAAACACAGAAAAAGTGGGTTTTCATCTGACGTCTCCTTTAAGTTTATTTAACTCTTTTCCAGATAACAGTGGCACAGATGGCGGTGAAAAATACATGGATAAAAGAATCATAAAGAACTTTGAAGAGTCCACAAGAGAATGAAATAGAGCAGACATAAGTAGCTAGAGAGAGATAAACGATGGTTCAGATGTATAAAGTTACATATGATTATTATGTGTTTGATAATATATTGCATAAATGTGTTCATGCAAAGCATATTTTCCTTGAGAAGAATAAATGAACATTTATGTGATTATTTTGCATTTGCTAATAAACTATATTGCATAAAAAGGTTAATGCAAAGCATATTTTTTTATATAATCCAAATTCCCCACATTAACCCCTAATGTTTTAGGCTTAGCCCCTGATGGTTTTAAATCCTAGATACACCCCTGTGTGACACATACCCGAACAAACACAGAAACACAGATGACAGAAAAGGATTTGTGTCCGATTTATTACAGAAAATGTAATAAATTTGATATTTACTGCAAAAATAACAAAAACATGAAAATGAGACCCAATTTCCTTTGACTTGACAGTAACACATTTAAAGTCCCTCCTTTTAGGCATATTTTCATCTGTTGAGATACTTATCGGAAGGGCTATTCCAAAACAGAAATACCATCCTTTATTTGTATTCTTTGTGCTTTCTCTCCAATGTCATTTAGAGCGACTGAAGAATGTTCAAACAATCCGTAGCCAACTATCATTCTGTCTGTTCTCTCATTACATGTACTTGAATTCAATACCGTGTGGAAAAGAGGCCATCTATACAAATTCACCTCCATTATAATTACATTGTTTCTTCTTCAAACCTGCAATCTTAGGTTTGTGGTTCCAGGATCAGCTGAGCTTCCTCTGCTTATTCTCGTAAATGAAATTAAGAAAATAAATCCTGATTCTAGATCAGGGCAGGACTGATTATCCTCGAGCAGATCATTTATCAGTCTTAGAAATGCCATCAGACTCTACACCTCTTCTGCAGCCTTCAGCCAGTTAAAACAGTTGGAAATGAGGACGGCGATGAAGACATTTGGAGAGTTTTACTCTTAATGACCATCTACTTCTCTGATCACATTAGGTTTTGTTAAAATAACACGCGTGGTCAATTTTTCACTTCTCTACACATTACATTAATTTTCTCAAGGGTTTGGTTTCTCATCATTACAGATTGCAATAAATACAAATGACCGACTGACGTGATATGGGTCATTCTAAGGAAATGGTGCCCTTTTTTGAAGAACCATACAGTATAAATATCTTAACTTTTAGCAGGTCGTATTTTCCACTTCACTCTTAAAGTACTAGGACCATAATCAGGGTTGCCAGATCTGCAGGACAAAACTAGCCCAATTGCCAATCATAACTAGCATAACACTAGCTCATCGACTTCATCCTTAAAAACACACATAAAAAGCCACTTTTATCTAAAATAGGCCTACAGAGTTTACAGATCATGTTATGCATGACACACAATTTCTTCTTTAAAATGACTGTATAGATGTTTTCATAAATAACTTCACCTCACCTTAAAAAATAACCTCAGATGGACAAAATCCTTCCACGTTTAGCCCGCGGAAATAAAAAACAACCCAGGGAATAGAATGGACCTGGCAACCCTGACCATAATAGCCACAGTAACAGACAATCATATATAAAGGATTGGACAGTACCAAACTTTTTGATGAATATTAATCTGTTATTTAATGTTTTGTGCCAATTTTAAAACTTTTTTGGTGTAAATAAATCCAAATCATTTATGAAGCAATAACATAAACAATCCGTGTTTAAAACGGTTTCACAATGTTAAGCTTACAATAATAATAATAAGTTTAAAATGATAATAATAAGCTTGTTATGATTTTATGTATCACCAACAGAGATGGGAAGCGTTACGGTTTGCAAAAATCTATGAACTAAAATAAATGTCCATTATGCCCTTGCTAATATATATCATTGCACTACCGCATATTTTATAAAGTTAGCATTTTTGTGATTTCTACCAAAAACATATGTTCAAATGTTCTGTGTGTTATTTTTAAATGAAACAAATGTTACAGTATAACATAAAACAGTGTAGAAAAGGCAACATACTTTTCTTTATCTCTGCAGGTCGTATCTGGATATGCTGAAGGTGATCATGTTCAGCTACCTGTTCTGGTTTGTCCTGACCATCATCTTTATCACGGGCACCACGCGCATCAGCATCTTCTGTATGGGCTACCTGGTGGCCTGTTTCTACTTCCTGCTATTTGGGGGCGAATTGTTACTGAAGCCAATCAAAAGCATCCTGCACTACTGGGACTTCCTGATAGCATACAACGTTTTTGTTATAACCATGAAAAACATTCTCTCGGTAAGTAAATCATAACACAGCTTATTAATTCAGGGATATAGAACTAATAATAGAAAACAAGTCTAAATGTGTTTTTAAGGTGTTGCTTGTGTTGATAAATTAGTCTGGATATGACCTCAACAGCCAAAGGCTGATAAAAATGATTACGTGTGAGACCCTGCAGTGTTTATAGCGCTTTGCATTTTTGCGGGTATGAATTCAGAGGGTGTGAAGTAATTACACACACACACTGAACACATGCATTTACCCGGACTATTTTTAATTAACGGTCATTTAAAGAGTTGCTTCCAAAATGTGACACATCCATGAAACTATTTTAATGTTTTTTTAGGGGTTTTTAGCAATTGTGGTTTGTGTTCTCTTGGATCTCAGATAGCTGCCTGTGGATATATCAAAGCGTTGGTGGTCAAACACTGTTGGCTCATCCAGTTGTTTAGTCTGGCTTGCACTATAAAGGGATATTCAAAACGTAAGTAATGCCGTCATTTTCTGGTTTAAAGATAAAAACACTTTGACATACATATTTAAAGGGGTAGTTTGATCAAAAATCCAGACGATTTTGGTTTCATTTGATCATTTAGCTGATGCTTTTTCCCCAAAGCATCATACAAAGTTGACTCGTACGACAAAGCGATTAAATCTAAGTAGGCTATTTTTACAAGAAATGCTAAGATACAAAGTTTCAACAACTGTTAGAGAAATACTGTATGTTAGAATAAAGAGAGTTAAAGGAATTTGATTCTTTTCTGTAAATATAGTTCAAGCATTCGACATGGATGTGAGCTTTTTTTCATGGAACAAAAAATGAAATACAAAATCCAACTTGAATATGTTCATCTAACAAAGGTAATTATGTTACTTGAACAAATAATTTTTTGTAGAAGGAGTCGATGTACTGTTTTGTGTGTACTGAACAAAATTCGTCCATAACATGTTGCTAGCAAAGATTATTTTGTTGACTGGACTTAGATGAACGATCTAATTTATCTAAATCCAGTCTGCTTGAGCAGTTACTGAACCACTCTTAGATTATGTTAGAGCATGTTTATAATGTAATAAAAAGAATATAAGAAAACTTAATATTTTGGGTTGGGTGGACTTGTTCTCCAGTTATTTTAAGTTGGTTCAGCTGATTTTTCTTTTTTGTAATTACTAAGAAAATTTTGTTGAGATAAACTACTTGATCAAAAGTTAAGTAAGCAAGAAAAAGCTAGGGAAAATTGGTACTATGATTTTTGTTGTTGTGTGGGCTTAAAGATTTTTACAGTGATGAAAGTAAATAGAAACTAGGCTTGTCAAGCTTCAAAAGATGCCATAAAGTATCGTAAATTAAAGTTACAGCTCATAAATCTCATTTATGTTTTTAGGAAAAAGAGGTGAGTAAATGATGACAGATGCCATTTTGGTTGAACCATTACGCTTAGTTCCAAAACAACTCCAGACCTAACAGTAGCCTCGATGACATTAAAGAGCACATGACCAATGACATCATCACTGTTGTCAGCCAGGAAAGCAAACCAAAAATAACTTGGTGCACCTTTAATTTCTTAATGCTGACAGGTAAACTGTGATGTTCGGTTACAACGAATAAGAATTTCATCTAATATAATAAGTGTAACAAATGTCTTTAACTGCCTCGGCAGAAGCTAATGAAACCCTTGTGTTTTTACAGCGTATGAACGTACAAATGTCTATTATTTACTGTCAATAAAACTCTATTAGCGCGGGAATGGTTTTAATCTCTCTGGCCTTTGCGTGTGCGCAGCGGAGCAGCAGGAGAAAAAACAGTGCGAGTTGCCGAGTGATGAGGCCGGGATCATCTGGGACAGCATCTGTTTTGCCTCTCTGCTACTGCAGAGGCGAGTCTTCACGAGCTACTACTTCCTGCACGTCGTGGCCGACATCCGCTCTTCACAGATCCTCGCATCCAGGTACACACGCACATCCTTAAATGTGTAATTGTAGTTCAAGTTTCATTTGTTTGTGAGTGGATGAAGTCACTTAATGGAATATTCTGGGTGGAGTTTGCGGTTATGTTGCCCTTACGTGGTATTTGTAGTAAAAGAACCCAGATAGCACAGATAATTGTAAAATCTGTGTTTCACATTGATTCAACATTAAATTAAATAAAAAAAACTATTTTTGCTATCGGGGCACCAAATTACTGTCTCTCTCCAACAACCATTGTTTAACCATAAAATGACCATTGTACCATATTAGTAAAACTATGCAAGATTAATGCACTTTTTTATAATAAAACCATATCTCACATTATTTCTTCAATTTGCAATATGTAGACAGTGCAATATGGAAGTTCTCTCATGCCTTGAATTCCCAGATGACATAAAAAATTGAATCCCAGAATGCTTTGCTTGAATTTTTTCATTTCAATGTGATGAATGATATGGAAATAATGATGTCGATCGATTAAACAATGCAATCTGATGAGGTCATTTTACCTCAGTATAACATACTAATATTTGAAATGTTTACCGTCACATACAGCTTCATATATTTACGTAAAAGTAGTCAACAGTATTGTTGTATTTTATTTCATACCAGCACAAGTGTTTTGGTTATACCAGAGTGAAACCAGCGTAAACATTTATAAACATTTATGTGCCAGTGTTGCCAGCGTCTGTTTTGGTTTGATCATAAACACACCTGAATGCAATAACCCAGAATATTCCTTTACACGAGTCCCATTGCCGTTTACAAAATATTGCGACCCGATATCTTTCCCGAGGTTCCCTCACAAACGTCGATTTCCACTGCCGCCAATGAGTTTGAGGCTAACTCACTGTGACGCGCCTGTTTCGCGAAACCTAACAATTCTATTACCAGCGAATCTCAGAACGCATTCATCAAACTGTGGTTTGTTTGTTCCCTTTCGCCGTTTCTCTCTCTCGCCGTTCATCTGTCAGAGGAGCTGAGCTCTTCCAGGCGACCATTGTGAAGGCGGTCAAAGCCAGAATAGAGGAAGAGAAGAAATCCATGGACCTTCTGAAGAGACAGTGAGTTCATCAAACACTCAATGAGGACTGTGTGCGACTAACAATGTTTCATTGTTCACTGCCAGCTGCCGCTGTGCCGCTCATACAGCTTATGAACTCTTAAACATGCATGAATACAAACAATCCACACACATTGATTGGCGCTTATTGCTTCCAGTTGGGATTGCATCATTTGTGTGGCTTAAAGGTAAAGTGTGTAATTCTTTTGACGTTAAAATACTTTCATCCACCTTTACTGAACGTTCAGACACGGGCATTTGTAGTTTGATTTCGTCTTAAATACTGTGCTGCTATCAAAATGGCTCTTTTATACGTTTATATGTGTGCAATATTCATTATATTGTGTTATTGTGTGTTAGTAGGGCACGGGATGTCTCATCCTTGCCAAGATGTTGCCTGTTTTCCTTGCCTCCCTCACACCCGCACATGCCCTAACATGAAGATACACTCTCCCATATTATCTAAAATTACACTATAATTGTGTTCAAGGAAGAAAGAAAATGAAGTCAGATCAACCAAACAAGTAGTGAAGACTCTCTCTCTCTCTCTCTCTCTCTCTCTCTCTCTCTCTCTCTCTCTCTTTCTCTCTCTCTCTCTCTCTCTCTCTCTCTCTCTCTCTCTCTCTCTCTCTCTCTCTCTCTCTCTCTCTCTCTCTCTCTCTCTCTCTCTCTATGTCTCAGGATGGACCGCATCAAAAACCGACAGCAGAAGTTTAAGAGAGGTAAAGAGAGGATGTTGTCTTTGGCTCAGGAAAGCGGAGAGAGCCACTCAGTGGTTATAGAGGAAGATGAGGATGATGATGATGAAGGTACGTTTAGAAGAGAGACATTGAATATACGGTTATATAAAATGGTTAATAAATTCAAATGATACAATTTTCCTTTTTCTTTTGCACAGGCGTGTCTGTCAAGTGACGTCACCAAGTTTGGTGTCTGGTTATTTTTATGTTTTATGCGGTGCTCGAATTGAGTCATGTCTTATAGGGGTCCCCAACATTTTGGGGTGCATGACAAGTGGCCTAAAAATAGACGTAATAGACTTTATTATTATAAATAATTCATTTACAATATTTACAGTATCTTGTCTGCACAAAATTTAGATTTGTCATTGTTATTATTTTTAAAGAAATATATCTGAAGGATGCCCTAAGTCTATTTTTACCTCTTATAGGGGGTCCTGGATCTCCCCATCCACCCCCCCCCCAATTCGAGCACTGGTTTTGGATCTTAAGGGCACAAATGACTACGCATGACCCACATATTGTATACATATAATTAAAAATAATGTACCATGTAACATAATGTATGTAAATAATATAGAAGTAGTTATTTGTTCTTCACGTTAGCTTTAGAGTTGCTTTTCCAAAGCACATCGACTTGTAAATTCCATGAGTGCCTGCATTTAACAGAGGTGTTAAATGCATTTCAATCAAATCTGAAACACATGAATCGCACATACCTGGCCTGAAGGTAAATGTCTGCTGTCTGAAATGATGTTTCTACATTACAGGAGAGACGAGCAAAGAGAAGAGAAAAGGCAGTAGGAAGGAGTGGTGGAAGCCGTGGGTCGATCACGCGTCCAGTTAGTGTCGCTTTTTAAATGTTTGCAGTCTCATTTCTCATTTAACTACAAAAATCCCAATGTTCATATTATTCACATAGGGTAGGAGATTAAATGGAGATTTTTGTCTGTCTGTTCAGTTTAAGAATAGATCTCAACATTACATCAAATACTTTGATTTTATTACGATACAAAAGCCAGAGATTTCAGTATTATCTCAAATCATCAAATTCTTCTAAATTATCATCAAAATATCTATTAATATATTCTTAATAGCTATTCATAACACTGTAGATATCTATGTTAATCCAGACTAAACATCTAAAGACCTCTTCAGAAGACGTAAAAAATACTGGTCCAGAATAACTTTCCATTTTTTATGACTGCACAAATGTTTGAACAGTATACAACCAACAGAACATTTATAACCGAATCAAAATGTTAAACGAATATCTTTAAGATGTATTTATATGCAGGTTTTAATTTTAGGATTGGTAGTTAACTTAAATATATTGATAGTTATTATAGTTTTATTTAGTTTTATTAATATTTTAATTTGGCTTTTAAATGAATTTTTAGTTTTTATGTTCATTTTAGTTGGTATATACTTTTGTCATTTAATAATGTATTTGTTTATTTTTATGTTGCTATATAAGATTAGTGCTATATTAAGATTTTAAAAAATGTTGTTTTTGTTTATTATTTAAATTTTAGTGCTATATGATAAAATTAAAATATATTTTTTTCATTTTTTAAAACATATTGTTTGCACATATTATGTTGACTCCCCCTTTTATTCAACAATATTCAAAGGTCCCATTCACAAAAACTCACAACTTCTACCCAGTAAAATATTTTAAAACTTGACATTAACTGAAAATGTTTGTTTATTTAAAAATGACCAAATAATAAGAAATGTCTTTTTTTTGTTTGTTTTTTAAATGCATTTCAATGCTCTAATCTGACATTTTTAGTCATTTTGCAGCCCTCATAGAAGTCAGCTGGGGCCCCCTTGTGGGGTGCGGGGCCCCCCTGTTGAAAACCACTGCCCTGTATTATTTTTGTTTTTTTAACATGAGCAATGAATACTAATATGTTTTTTCCCCAGTGGTCCGTAGTGGGAATTATTACTTATTTGAGACGGACAGTGGAGAAGAGGAGGAAGAGGAAGACAAAACTCACGAGGAACCTCCCAAGAAATCAGCATTCCAGGTAAGCACTCCATAAGCCTCCGTTCTATACTGCATGCGCACCATTAACACCCCTTTTTTTACGTTACGTCTCATAACGTTTTGCTCAAGTCAGTTGTTCCCAAACACGACTCCGTTCAATGTCTCTGTCATATGAAAGTGTTTCACTGTGTTTTGTTTTGTTTCTTCCCTCAGCATTTAACATTGTTTCGTTATTTGCCAGACCACTAACAGCTTCCCGCGCGGAAGTGCGGTAACATGAATAACGCAGACCCTCGCACCCTGACTAACTCCATCACTGCTCTGTCCTGTCTTGTAGAGAGCTATCCGAAAGTTTGCCTCTGCTTTGGTGGCTTTACCAAAGTCTGTCATTAGACTGCCCAAAACTGTACTGCAGTATGTAATCAGGGCAGCCAAGGTACTTCACGACGCTTGATATATCTCCTCTCTGTCTTTATGCTGTAGACTGTCAACTCTGTCCTCTTAGATGACCACTGCATTTACCTGTCCCGCACAATGCAATACAGCTCTCATTTAACCTATATATGGCACGGGCCCTGGAGAGTCGCTCGGGCCAGAAGGAACAGTTGCACTTCGATCAACCTGCTGATATTGTGCATGCACACCAAGGAAATGCAGTGTTTCATGCATATCGCAGTAGATGCATGTGAGAGCTGAATCTTTCCCTGGAGGTTTTTCATGGGTTTGGTTGTGCCGTTTGAACAAAGGCTGTGTTTTTCTCCTTTGTCAACAGTGTGGTTCTTTTTTGGGCTGAGACCTTATAGGCATAGTTCACCCAAAAAGAACAATTCTGTCATTTTCATGTCATTTACAACCTGTATATGAGTCTTTTGTCGGTGTTACACAAAAGAAGATATTTTGAGGAATGGCTCAGTGGTTTTGTGTTCGCCCAATGATAGTCAATTTGGTTCAATGTTGTTTGGTTCCCCACATTCTTCAAAATATCTTATTTTGTGTTCTGCTAAAGAAAGCAAGTCATACTGGTTTGAAATGACATGACGGGTGAATAAATGATGAAAGAATTTTCACTTTTGGGTGAACTATCCTTTGACTTTCTAAATTTCTTCATTGTGGAGTTAAACACACCCTGCGGCTGGTTTTCTGTTCTGTGTATCGTGTCGGTGTCTTTGACGTATGGCGGGACGACTTGCTTTTACAAACATTGTATTTTGCCAGCTCAAGTTTTAATCTTGTATTGGAACATTTGGCAAGTTTGTACGCTGCATGTGTGTAAGACCTTTTGTTTTCCATCAGAGGAGGAATTAAACCTGGCTCGTCCTCTGATTCCAAATGCCACAGTGTAGCGAAGAATCAAAACAAATTAGATCTAGAACAGAGACACCAGAAAGCAGGTCACCATCTTCACCATCCTTATGTTTGTCTGACGTAACTCTTTGCTTCTCAGTTTGTGTACCATGCCTGGATAACTGACTCTAAAACCGCCATGAAAGAGAGGAGTAAGGAGAAACGGCGCTTCTGGCAGAGATACACAGAGGCTCGCTCTACCAGGAAAGAGCCGAAGGAAGGTATGCTCAAACTTTTCATTTTAATCCGTGATTAGTTTGAACGTCAGTGTTTGTATTCATCTCTCCTTCCAGGTATATGGTGCTCTATGCCACATTTGGGTCATTAATAGGCACTTTGTATGTGTGTGAGCGTAACCCTACGGGCGTTTCGGGCACCTCATTAAAGCCCTGGTGCTGTTGCCTGTAAATGGACGCCCCTTCGCACCCTGCCAGCTCTCTCTTGGCAGGCGGCTTCCAGGCCCCCGAATTCTCGGGGCTCGGGGATGAAAAGGGCCATGTTGCATTCGCTATGCTCAATTCATCCCATATGATGGCTGGACGGCCTTTCAAACATCCAGCCAGCAGATTCAGACCCAGCCCTGAGGCCGCCAGCTAGAGACAATAAAACATTCAGTTAATATAAATGAAAATACTGTGTCACATTGTTGAAATCTACAGTTTCTTAGAAGTCACACGTTGGAGTAATGAGTCAAAGGGAAAGCATGTAGCTGACACTGAACAGAAGAGAAATTTGGCAGCTAGGCTAAGATAAGCCCCATCGCTGTGTTTGAGAAATATGCCTTTTTAAACATTTGTGCCTTTTTATTTCATTTTAGGAAATAGATTTAAATCTATGACCTTTTAGTTGTTTGGTTTGTTTTCATGTTTAAAGTTACACTTACAAAAAATACTTATAATATATTATAATATATAATAATATGTTTTTTTCTATTTTCTATCTATTGACATTTTTTTAATTGTTTTAAAACAATAGTTTTTATTAGTTTTAATTATGTATTTATTTATTTATTTGATTGTTTATTCTTTGTTTTTACTGCTTTATCCTTTATTATGTGCTTATGTATTTTATTACCTAATTTATTTTTCCTCGTGCCCTTCTACCTTGTCAATCACAAGAGTAATGGATCAAATAAAAATGTAATTGTACCAATTTAGAATTGAATTGTTTCAAGTACAGATGACAATAAAGAATTTTAAAGGCCCAGTCTGTAGATAGCGGCATCTAGCTTTGAGGTTGTGAATTGCAACCAACAGCTCAGTCCACCTCTCAACCCTCCCTTTCGATGCACTATGGTGGCTGACAGAGGACAAAGATGTTGTCACGTTTTTGCTTCTTTGCCAAAGGAGATAACATATTTACGAAACGTGCTCTGTAGAGCAGTTTGTCCGTTTAGGGCTTCTGTAGACACAACATGATGAATTCCATGTAAGGGGACCCGCGGTGTATGTAGATAGAAATAGCTCATTCTAAGGTAATAAAAACATAATGCTTCATTATATAAGGTCTTTATACACCTCTGAATACATACTTACTGTATGTATATTATATTGCATTTCTGTCAATAGATCCTCTTTAATCTTCCTCATTGCACCTTTTAAGTCTTATATGAAAAACTGTAACATAGTACTCATCATCTAATAGCGTCACTGCACCATAAACATTTTCTTTTTTTTATTTGTAGTGCACATGTCCATTGAAGAAGGAGATCAGGATGATGGCGTTATGGAGGACGAAATGTCTGATGGTCCAGGTAAGACTAATTCAATGCTCATCTCATATTTGTCCTCACAGTGAATGAGACACAAAGTCCAGTTCTGCCGAAGCTCAGTGTCTGTCTTTGTTCTAGATAACATCTTGAAACGTGTGTTCAACATCGTGAAGTTCTCCTGGGTGCTCTTTCTGGCCCTGCTGGACAGTTTCACCGCCTGGCTGAACTCCATCTGTCAGGAACACATTGATATCTCCACTGTCCTGCGCATCGAACGCTGCATGCTCACGCAAGAGGTCAAAAAGGTAGTGGTGGCAAGCAATCCCATGATGCTTTGCATTTCTGAAAATATGAACTCTAGAATGCTATTGATTTATGTTTCATTAGGTCATATGAATTGCAGTTTTTATGCTTAAGAATGAAAACTAAATAAAAGCACTTTTCATTGGTGGTCTCAGACGTTACATATTTAGGAAAGTTATTCGAAAGTGTTATTACATATTTAACGCTCATAACTTGATGTATTACTTGAAATGTATGAAAATCCAAAATGACATGACCGCTACAATCAAACCACAAATAAATGTGCACAGAATGTACAGAACTCTAAACCTTGAGGTTTACAGCATGTCATTTTCCACCAGGGTAACATTCCATCACGGGAGAGCATCCATGTGTATTACCAGAGACAGATGTGCAGACCCGCATCCGCCGAATCCAGTCTGGACAGAACTGAAGAGGTGTATACAGACTTCAGCCCTGCACAAAGTCATCTTCCTCAGCAAGATAACACCATGGAAGGGCTAGAGTCTGATCTCTCTACAGACAATCTGTCCTGGTAAAACAACACATTTAAAAAGAAAAAAAACAACATTTAACTCAGATCAGTGAATCACTTGCATTTTGGTTTCTAAAGGCCAAGAAGTATTAAATGCTTAAAAATCTATATTGTGTCATCGTATTACATATCAAATACCTTCTGGAATTTTGCTGCAATATTTTTTACTATATAGCTTTAGTATCTAAATACTTTGGGGGCATTGTTTATTTTTATTTTTTTTAAGTAAATTTAAATGCATACTCAACTATAGACGGTTTCATTGGAAGCACTCCTGACCCAAAGTTAACTTCCGGTATGTGTTTGGTTATAATACAACAATTTATTTTATATTTAATTTATATTAATATTATTGTATATCAATATTCTATTGTAAATTAGTTGTATTAAATTAAATTAAAACTACTCAACGGTTATTGATTCTTTACGCAAGTCTAACGGAAGTTAAGTTTGGGTCACATAGCACTTGTTTATGGTGTCACCGCTGAAACCGTTTATACACGTGTTCTAGATTTAAGTTTGAATGTAATTCAGTTATATTTAATAATAATAATGTACCTTAATACAACTTAATTAATGCTATGAATTTTAGGTATGAAGGTTTAAGTTTACAGACAGTCTACAGACAGTCTAATGCAGAAAATCTCACTTATTGTTGATTTACCTAAAACTACTGTGTTTTCTTAAGAAGTTCATCGAACGAAAGCTGTCTGTAGACATGAAACACATCGCATGGGGCGGAGATTTCCTTTTTGAAATAGTTAAAAATGTTCGAGTGTCAGGTTAAGCTCAAAGTATTTTCAAAACAGTGATGGTTTGTACAAGAACAAGTCAAGACTAGATGTATACCAAAATAAAACTGACATGTACACACATTTACTTTGTCAGTTCTCTTATTTTATTCTAACTATTTAGTAATCGTGATCTTAATAATTAGAGACTATTATATGCAGAGGTGGGTAGTAACGCGCTACATTTACTTCGTTACATTTACTTGAGTAACATTTTGGAAAATATGTACTTTTTAAGTAAAATTAAAAGTGTGTACTTTTACTCTTACTTGAGTAAATTTCTAATAGAAAATTACTTCGTTACATAACTTACATTGCGTGATGTTCCTTCGTTCCTTCATTTTAAAATATGCTTTTTTAAACGCGTTGTTTATTTCAAGGTTGTCGTCTCTTTTTACGCGCATTCCCGAGTGATCGATTCTTTTGAGTCGATTCTTTTGAAAGCATTAATTGAACAATGGGCAAAACCATTTGAATAGGCTAATGAATCAGTTCAAATGATTTGTTCAGTTCGCAGCACGATCTGAATCATCTGAAGCAGGATTACTCACTCCTCGTAGCGCGAAACTTAAGAACACGCAGAACACAAAGAGCGTTGGATGAAGTGGATATTAATCTATATCTATACAATCAAAACTGCAAATGTGTCATATTGTTTGACAGCGATGATAAATGCCCGCCATATGCGCGCACCCGCGCGACCTGTTCGTCAGACACAGCAACATGCGCGTTACCTGTCAGACACAGAGACGTGGGCTTGCAGAAATATACATTTGAAGAACAGAAGGAAGAAAACGTGTTGATGGGCGTGTGGTTCACTGTTTACTGTTTGTTTACAAGTAAGAGCGTTTCACAACACACACGTGACACAACACGAGAAAACATGAGCTTTGTTCAAAAATGTGTATTTCATTTAAGAGAGCACTGCAGATGTTCTAGATCATCTTAGGAAATGCTCTGAGCTTAGTTCATGCTTTAGTTTGACATGGTCTATTATTCTAAATAAGTTGTGTAAACTACATTGACATCAGGACTAGATGAAATTTACAGAAATGCTTGTCTCTTCTGTGTTTGTCTATTCTTTAGTCTCTCTAGTATATTGCAAAGATATCCGCTTATGATAATTAAAAATATTGATTAAAATGTAATATTCAAATACTGGCGATAATATTAATTTTATGTAGTAGCCTATATAATCAGATACAAAGTAACTAAGTAACTAGCTACTTGAGTAGTTTTTTCATTGCATACTTTTTTACTTTTACTCAAGTAATTTTTAAACTAGTGACTTTTACTTTTACTTGAGTAACAATTTCTCTAGTTACTTGTACTTTTACTTGAGTAAAGATTTTGGCTACTCTACCCACCTCTGATTATATGAACAGTATAGTACGATGCAATACATTTTTTGTTGTAGGCTATATCGTATTTTAATCAGGTCATTTTTACCCTGTCACACCCCGTGTAGGGCACACACTCCGCATAAGATATTTGCGAAGGGTCTAGTGTGCCAGATTTCAACAACAGCCTCCTGTCTCTGAGGTTTCGCTGTACATGCTATTCCCTCTTTCCCTCAGCACCACACTCAGGCCAAATTATCACTGCTAATATGTTCCTCTACCAATATAAAAATATGGTGACTAATTTTGGCCTCAATGTGGTTTGTTAATCTGCCAGACGGTCACTACAGAAATCAGTCAGCTCAGGCCCGTAGCCAGGGGGAGTTCGGGTGGTTCGAACGACCCATCCCTCATTGTCAAAGGTCTAGAATTTCAGTCAGTTTTTTTGTGAATTTTTGTAATGAAAATGTGTCCTTTTAAATAACAACTGCCAATAATTAGGATAAAAAAATGTGAGTGCAAAAACAACACCACTTTATCAGCTGCTTCAGTGGTGCTCGTGACAAGTAATATTAGTTTTGACGCTATCAACCAAGTTCGAATCCGCCTTTTACATTCGAACTCTTGTACATTTTCACATCACATATCATATCGTACAGGCATTTATTTTTCAACAAAATGAAGCAAATATTTGAAAAATGGTTTAATAATAAATGTATGGTAAGGTTAGGGGTAGGGGTAGTAGGGAGGTCTTTTGTCCCAATTAGTTGGCATCCGTTTAATAATTTGGTAGCACTTTACAATAAGGGTCCATGAATAATCATGTACTAATATCTGAAAGAATACTTACTTCCATATGAACTAATGATGAGTGAAGCGAAATGGACTAGTCAAGAACTAACAAGGGCTAACCTTAGCTAATACGGGTGTCATGGGGATTCATGTGTTAAAACTGCCCAGGTGCGTTTCCTAAAAGCATCTTTGGGGCGGTCTAAAACCGCTCGGAAAATGTGAGCCGTGCCGCTTTCTCTGGTCAAATGAACTATTTCAATCTCTATGCGGCGCCGACGCGCCTATAGCAAATTGTGCACGCCGCACCAGCAGTGTTCAATGATTCAAGTGTTTCCCGGAACAATCGTTCCAACGATCAAATCGCAAACAGCATTGTAAAGTTGCGTGGTTGGAACTACAGGTCTAGAGCTGTTGTTAGAAGCATAGTTCCTTTTTATTATGACATGTAGACTTGCATCATGCCTCTGAGCAAACTAAGCAAGCAACATGCAGTCAGTGTTGGGTAAGTTACTCTGAAAAAGTAATTAATTACTAGTTACTAATTACACATTCGATAATGTAATTAGATTACCGTACAAGTTACTCTCTTCAAAAAGTATTTAATTACTAATTACTTTCTATATCCTACATCAACCTAGATGAGTTAAGTGATTCAAGGATAGACATGAATCGGCTCTTTTAATTCATTCAAATAAATAATATAAAACAACATAAAGTATTATTATTAATTACAAATGTGAGAATTATACATTAAAGCACGGATTTTAAAATTAGACTTTGAATTTAGATGTCAATTCCACTTCTGCACACGCACATATTACACAAAGTATTTAGTTTAATTACATCAGAAGTAACTGTCATTAAATTACAGAAAAAATAAGAGTAATCCCTTACTTTATCTTTTCAAGGGAAAAGTAATTAAATTACAGTAACTAATTACTTAGTAACTAGTTACACCCAACACTGCATGCAGTGCATTCTATATCCATCATTCGAAATATATACAAATTTAATTTGACATCTTTGAGTTTGTTAAGAAAATACAAGCGCATGCGCATGGACCTACTTAGTCTCAGCCTCAGACATCACGCCCACAGACCGTTGGCTAAACGTCTGATGCATAAGGGGCTGTGTACACCGAGGCGTTTACGCCTGCGGCCGACGTGTTTTTTCAGTTGTTTTCAACGGAAACGCCGCGCTTTTAAAAAAAGCCATCAGTTGCCGTTTTTTTTCCGCGCTCAGCGCTGGTGCTGTGCGTTTTCCCCACGATCAGCGCCGGCGTTCGACCGGGCGCCTAGAGTTGAAAAATGCTCAACTTTGGGCAGAACGCTGCGCCTGCAGCGGGTGTTTTCAGCCGAGCTCCTGCCGTTTTCAGCCGCGTAAATGCGCCTCGGTGGACACAGCCCCTAAGGCACACTTTTCTGGAAACACTTCAGCACATTCGAAGTCGTCATCTGATTGGTTGAATTTCACAGGATTTCCGGGAGACATGCGTGTCACGTTCTTTAACGGTCCGCCCGGAAACAATAAAGCCTTCTGATCTAAGAAGTAAGCTGTCGTGTTTACAACGGTAAATAATCGACTAACGCTCAATTGTTAAAAGTATGCGAAGTTCATGGCATAAATTTATAATCGTTGTTTCTGTTAACTTTTGAAACGTTCGTGAATGTACATTGGTCTGTTACTGCGGGGACATTTCCACGCCGCTAAACATGACGCGGCACAAAACGAAACGTGATTGGTTGCTTTACCTGTCAGTCATATGGCCTCTTGGGCGGGCCTTTCCAAAGAAAGCGGCGATAGGTTCCGGCTATGCGAGACTAGGACCTACTTAGTACCCTGGGCAGAGTGACGTAGGAGGAAACTTATGAATGAATGAAATATCGTGAAATAAAACATCCGATAACAAAAATAGGATAACTAAAGTCGCCGTTAAATGCAATGTATGTTATTTACAGCAAGAATTTGACATTAATTCGATCTGAACGTATTTATTAGTAGACGTCATTACTCCATCACCTGTATGGCGACATCAACTAGATTGCTGAACCAACTTGGTTCAAACGATTGATCTCCGACAGAGTTACGGTTTCGGGAAACAGTCGTTAATTTCCCCAACGATGCATCGTACTACGGTGGTTAACCAGCGAGCTATGTCGTTGTTCGGGAAACGCTAACTGCATGTTAGTACATGTTTGTTAGTTAATGTATTAATTAACACCTGAAAGTAAAACTTACCAAATGGACCCTTAATAAAGAACAAGGAGTTCTTCTGAGTATTTGTAATGAGCAGCTAGATTCGAGTGGTCCTCCGATTACACATTTTACCATTTTGGGCATTCGCATGAGCATACATGTATTTGAACCTTATAATTAAATAATAAATGTGGGGAAACAACAAACTTTTATAGAGGCTGGCTACGGTCCTGCAGCTGTTAGTTTATATAGGGCTAATGTAACTTTCACTTATGGAAAAGAAAGTACATTTCTAAATATGTTCCATGTTCGATAAAAGTTTTAGTGGAATGCTGATGATATTATACTTTGTTATATACCGTGGTACTGAAGCATACAATATTCATATTGAATGTGATACATGTATTGAATACACCTGGACACTCTTCGAAAATTACTATAAAATCTCAATATCCAGAAAAATGATCATACCATGGTATTTAATTCAACATTAAACATATACAGTACATTAACAATACATTAAACTGGTACAGAATACATTGTCTAAAAAAACGGATCATCTTTATGTTACATTTGTAAGCCATGTTTATATTATTGTTTACATATTTTTTTAAGGAACCAGATAAGTAGCTTGTTGCCCTAGACTTCCATTGTAAGTGCACAAGTCAATAATTTGTAAGAATAAACAAAAAAAAGTTTTTCTTCTTGGTAATCAACAACTTGGCAAAGGTTCAATCAAAGTAGCTCTCATTTTCTTGTCTTTTGAATACTGAATATGTTTAGTCATAAATGTATTTGTGCTTTTTGCAGTGCATACACAGAATCCACATTGCTGTATGAGTCCACGCTTGACCAGACTACAGGACCGGTGGACTGCGTTCCCAAGACCAGCCAAAGAGCTCGACCCAAACTCTGCAGACTACCCAGTGTAGATCTACAGTCTGCATCTGCAGACAGTGCCGCTAGTGCAGCAAGGTATTTATCACCCCTCTTTCTCTTCTAAAGAAAGGGTTTTGTGTTATTATAGCTTGGGGGGTTCTGTCATTATGACTTACGACTTATTATGCTTGTAAGCTGTCAATGTCAATGTCAATTTATTTCTATAGCACTATTACACACAACAGCAGTTGACCAATGTGCTTTACAACAGAAATCACAGGCAGTTTATAGAAACAAACAAAAAATAATAATAATATTATACCTATATACAGTATATATATATATATCCATTTAAAATACACACACGAGCATAGACATACAAATTGCACCCGCAGCTGTTGCATATTAGAAGCAATAACAGTACTCAATTTCCAAGCTAATCTGTCTAGGATGTTAAAACGTGTTTATTCACACAGCTACTGTAACCCTATGGTGAAAGAGAACGCTCTTTTAAAAAAGCCTTGTCTTGAAACTCCAAAGTAGCTTTCTTAAATTTCGTTTGGGTAATGTTGCATAATGCTTCCCCCTTGTGGTAATACCCATAAATCACAACATACCTGTTTTCTCTTCCATCAGTGAACGTACCCAGGGCTCTGAACTCTACTCACGCCAGGGCACCGATGACACAATCGAGGACACTGTGAATGAACAAGCCACGAGAGAACGCCCAGATAAACTCTGGACCCCCATTTCAGACCTACCACCCCCCTCACCACAACACCACTGTGCCAGGGAGGGTCAGACACCTCAGGGAGCCACAGCCAGTGAGGAATGGGACAGCATTATCTCTGCCGAGCGGGCGGCCTGGTGCCGGGGCGGTGCAGATATCCCCCCGTCGTACAGTAAAGCCACTGGGCTGGATTCAGCGGGTGAAATGGCGGGTCACTCAGAGGTGCGGCAATTGAGGATGGCAACACCTGATGAGAAGTCAGGCTATCAGAGCTGTGTAACACTGCTGTCCATGAGCCATCAGCTTACAGCCAGTGAGCTACTACGGAGCAGGTGATGTCACAGTCATGTGACCTAGGTTTATGAAATTAACTTTAGTTGATCTTTACATGTTAGAAACTGTTAGTGTGTCTTTAATCTAATTTGATTTTATTATATAAAATAATTATACATAAAATATATAGAAAAAGTATTTATATATAAAATATATAGAAACAAATTAAGTCACAAATTGATGAGAAATTCTTGATTTTAATAAAATATTTAATTTTAAAGTTTCATTTACTGGTGTTTAATATATTTATTTTGTGACTTTTATTTTGTTTGTTTGAAATACAGAATTTTGATCTTTACATGTTAGAAACTGTTAGTGTGTCTTTAATTTAATTTTATTTGATTTTATTATGTACAAATAATTATACATATATATAAAAATTATTTATATATTAAATATATAGAAACAAATGAATTCACAAATTAATTAAAAATATATTTATTTTAATAAAATATTTAATTTTAAAGTTTAATTTACTTGTGTTTAATATGTTTATTTTGTTTGAAATACAACAAGATTTGTTTGAGAACAATCTGTGCTATAAGTAGACTTCTTTTAAACTAAAAATAAGAGAGTATATTTTCAGTCCAGTTTATATGTACTTTTTAGAAATATACTTTATATAGGACCTACCTACTTCCCAGAAAAACATAATTTTAAACTAGTTTTATACAGAAACGTTACTACTGTTACACTTCTAGAATATTTAAGTATTACAAGTAAAGTATACTTGAAATGTGCTGGTGAAATAATACTTCATAAAATGAACTTCACTTTTATTATTACTTTATTAGTTGTTTTTAAAATATCAGTAATTTATTTAATGAATGATCCAAATTGAAATGTTCTCTGATGTTCTTCATCAGGATGTTCTATGATGAGAAGCTTGAAGAGTCTGAAAGTTTCTACAGATCTCAACCTCAGTTTCTCCAGCTCTGCTATGCTCTTTATAACATGCTGGTGGCTCATTCAGAGATGGTTTGCTATCTGGTCATCATCCTCAACCACATGATCTCAGCATCCGTGGCCACGCTGGTTCTGCCCATCCTTATATTCCTCTGGGCCATGCTGTCTGTTCCTCGACCCAGCAAACGCTTCTGGATGACAGCCATCGTCTATACAGAGGTGTCACATCTGTAATATAGTTTACTTTAATATCCATATCAACACAATGATTTTGGAAAGATTATGGAGAGGCATACAATGCATTCAATGTTCTACTTTTTCTAAACATTCTGTTTACAAGCTACAGCTGGAGTTGTTAACTTTAAGATGTTCCTATAGTCTGTTATTAAAAGTTATTTCATTTATTTAGATTAACTTCTTTCTTTTCTCCACATAGGTGACTATAGTGATAAAATACTTTTTCCAGTTTGGCTTCTTCCCGTTCAACAAGAACGTAGAAGTGGACAAGGTCAAACCATTTCACCCTCCTAACATAATCGGTGTGGAGAAGAAAGAAGGTTACGTCCATTACGATCTGGTTCAGCTTCTCGCTTTGTTCTTCCATCGATCCATACTGAAGGTATTAACATGTGACACATTTGATGTGCATAAAATGTTTGGTACATGATTCTGATGCAGTATTTCTGCCGTGGAAAAAATGAAGACACCATTCCAAATTTTCATTTCAAATCAGCGTTTCCAGAGGTATTGTGGTCATTCCAGTCCAGTGTTTGTTCAATTTCAACAAAACCAAACCTCAGGAGCAGTGTTGGGTGTAACTAGTTACTAAGTAATTAGTTACTGTAATTTAATTACTTTCCTTTGAAAAAGTAAAGTAAGGGATTACTTTTTCTGTAATTCAATTAGTTACTTTTGATGTAATTAAACTAAATACTTTGTGTATTATATGTGTGTGCAATAGTGGAATTGACATCAAAATTCAGAGTCTAACTTTAAAATCTGTGCTTTAATGTATAATTCTCACATTTGTAATACTTTGGTCAGTTAATAATAATACTTTATGTACTTTAATATTATTTATTTGAATGAATTGAGAGTCGTTTCATGCCTATCCTTGAATCACTTAACTAATCAAGGTTGATATAGGATATAGAAAGTAATTAGTAATAAGTAACTAAATACTTTTTGGAGAGAGTAATTTGTACAGTAATCTAATTACACTATTGAATATGTAATTAGTAAATAGTAGTTAGTTACTTTTTGAGAGTAACTTACCCAACACTGCTCAGGAGTGACATAAAGTCAACCAACAGCAATGTGAAAGACTGACAGCATGACATGACACATGAAAACTGATTCACAAACAAATATATTTTTGGACTTTTCCTACATACATGTAGAAATATGACTGTTGCATTGCTTATAAGTGAATAAGAACTTGTTTTCTTTGCAGCATTTGAGGTCTGAAAAAATACGGAGCATCTTTTCTGTTATTTTGACCTGTTTCTCCAGTTTTCATTTTCTACAAAAAAAATGCAAATAGAATTTTTTTTTTTTTTTTAAATTTGAGAGAAATATTGTTAGTAGTTCACAGAATGAAACAAAAATGTTCATTTTACCTAAAAACATACCTATAAACAGTACATTCAGAAATACTCACAATCATTTTGAAATGCTCTTTTAATTTTCTCCACGGCTGTATA